>NC_053402.1:3137502-3365002 GCF_016859285.1 Xiphias gladius
CTTCCAGCTTTCTGTGGGTTGACCCTGTTTAGGATCCTCCAGACATCAGCTTGATCAAGACAGAGCACTTGGTCATCCAGACAGGGGATGGCTTTCTTTGCTGTTCTTTTCTCGAACCGGCCAAAGTAGTCATTTAGTGCATGAAGGAAATTGTTGATGTCATTGCAGGGTGTTGGGGAGTTCCTGTAGTCTGTGAACACATTCCAGTTCATGCATCCAAAACAGTACTGGAGTGTTGAAATGGCTCCCTCTGGCCAGGCTCTAATCTGTTTCACAGATGGTTTGCTTTCGGTAAGCAGTTGCCCGTATGCTAGAATTAGCATAACAGAGAGATGGTCCAAATTTCCAAGGTGGGGATGAGGAGCTACCTTGAATGCCTGTTTGATGTTAGTGTAAACCTGGTCTCCAGCAATAATGCAAAACATAGTCTGGATTACTGTTCTGCAAGGCGCTGACTGACTGATACAGTGTGGATTTTGTATCTTTTGTATTTGTACTAGGGGAATATATACAGCAGCAGTGGTAATGGCAGTGAATTCCCTTGGCAGATAGAACGGTCGACGCTTTAGCATCAGGAGCTCTATATCTAGAGAATAATGACTCAAGAAAATTTCTGTGTTTGCGCACCAGGTTTTGGCTGGTGGCTCCTTTCCCAGTGGAATGTTGTTAGCCCATCCACACAAATGGTGTCGTTCAGAACAGCAGAGTTTAACCATGTCTTGGTGAGATTCAAAGCACAACAGTCTCTCACCTTGCACTGCGTGGTTAAATCCAGTCTCAAACAATCCATCTTTTTTCCAGAGAGCAGACGTTGGCAGAATAAATGGTATTGGTGGTCTGCAGGGCATAGCGCTTAGCCTGGCGCTAATACCTGCTTGAGTGCCGTGTTTACCTGGCCTCTTGCACCACTTGCGTCTTTACCTGGGTTGGGAAAGCTTGCTGCTGTGTAGGCCTCCTGGTCTTACTGAAGTTGAATCCCTAGATCGTGTAGTGCGGAGTAAAGGGCTGGATAAACTGACAGACAAAGTCTGAGCAAAATACAGCTATCATAGGCTAGTATGGGGATCGGACCACAACAGCAAGGCCTGCCCTAGAGAGGTGAATGTCTGTGTGTAACTGACTGACTGCTAAACTTACACCACTGGCCAGCTGGCTGAGTGTTGGAGTTTCCCTGTTGGCCATTGCTCTTTCAAAATGAATTGGCACAAACAGTTTCTAATAAGCCTCAATGGGTGTTCACAGGCAGTGTTGCCAACTTAGCGCCTTTGTCACCAGATGTACAGACTTTTCAGACCCTTTTTTCAACATTTTTTCACAAAAGCACCTAGCGGCAAATCTAGTGACTTTTTGAACAAACCTTTGCTACTTTACTTAGAAGACATTAGCCAATATTGCACTGCACGGTAGCTGACATAGAGATACAGTTAAAAGCTCATTCACGTCTGAGTGATCATTTTACATGTAAATATAGGCAAAATCACAGCAAAGCCGTTGTCTTTAACTTATGTGTCTGTTGATTTTGTCAGACAATGTTGTGGTTATGAAATCAGAATTTTAGCAGGGGGTCAGTAGCAGCTTGGAAATGGCTTGGAACTGACTGCTGGTTAACATGTCGTCTTAATGGGCTGCATTTCAGTCACTATTTTATACTTGTTCAGTTGTCAGACAACATAAACAGAAAAAAACATGTAAATAAGGACAACTTTGTTGGGAATTCAGCTGTATTAAAATACTGTGTTAAAATATGTGAGCACAGAAAGTAGGAGAGAAGCAAACAGATAAAGGGGGGTCCAGCCATATAATAGGTTTTGCCCTAGTCTTGTTTGACTTTTACTTAATCATTTCTGCTTACAGTGCAATGGTGATTGGTGGTCTGGTGTGAATTATTAGTTTTGTGTTGTGTTTCCTTTTTTTTTCCATTTATCCTCCGTTTCCGCACAAGGACAGCAGGGAATCTTTTGCTTTATATAATTATATTAAATAATTTGTTTTCTACTCACGTTAATGGAAGGCCACGACTGTGCATGCTCTGTGTTCATGTAGGGAGGCAGATGGCAGGAGAGGGTGGCAGGGCCCTCAGGGGCTGAGAAGGAGGGATGGTGGGGCTGTTTCCTTGGAGATGGGAATGAGGGATGGAGGTGCTGTTCTCTAGGTGATGATGAGCCAATCCCAATTGCGCCCAGAGTCCGAGGCGGGCTGGCAGTCGGCGATAGATACGTACATACATCCTGTAAATGTACATAACACACACATTTTCAAAATAATTAACCCAGCTTTAAAGCCACTGGAAGAGCCACAAACATCATCATCATCACCTCTTCATCATCAGAGGACTGTGGTGGTGTCACCAGTGGGGTGGGCTCAGGGGGGTCATCAAGACGACAGAAGTGATGCACCTTGATGAGAGAAGAGGCAGGGGAGAGCAGCATGATTACTCTAAATTTTAAAGTTTACAGAATTATGTTTGATTGTGTAATACTTTATAGCCCCCCTCCCCACCCAAAAAAAAGGTACTTTTTAGGAAGTATGACACACAGGCGGTGACATGCTAATGGCTTACCAAGGATATATAACAGTTATAACAGTATTAGAACAAGGTAATTAATTATAAGAAAGTAGGACAGGGCCTTCTCTATTCTTACCTTACTCTACAAAATTTGTGGCTTGTATGCCACTGACACTTAAATCCACATAAAGCACTATTAGGTCGAAGCAAACAACAAGAAAGGCAGTGTGTCTACACAGGAGGTGTTTCATATTTGTTTTTCAGTCGTCTATCTGACGCAGGTCTGACAGAACAGATACACTCCTGTTTCAATTCAGCTGTATACACAGGCTAATTAATGGGTCACGTTTTACTTGCACTATAAACGTGTTAATGTGACCCTAAGTGAATTTGTATGCTCCAAGTTTACTTTCCTCTGTATTACAAGTGTAACTGTAGTGATTGTGTATTGGGGCTTAGCAGTTCCTAAATATGGGTGACCTAAACTCAATACTGTGCCTGAACACATCCTATGTGGACACACATGGAGCACCAGAGCTGCTGCTTCTGCTCTGCTAACAACCCATGCCTCCTTTGTGACAAGGTGTCGAGTCTACAGCAATTCTAGCAACTCTGTGAGGTACAGCTGTGTTTTGAGCTAAATGCTAACTTCAGCATGCTAACATGCCCACAATGACAATGCTAAAGTACTGTTTACCAGGTATAATGTTTACAATCTTTTTACCATCTAAGTTTAGCATGTTAACATGGTAACATTTGCTAATTAGCTTTAAACATCAAGGGGAATTTCATTACTTTTGCAGGTATTTTGTCAAAACCAAAATATTGGACAAATTAAATTTTTGACCTGATGGCAGGATCACGAAAGTTAGTAGAATTCATCCGAAGGGGAACCTGAATATCTGTACCAAATTTCATGGCAATCAACCCAATTGTTGTCTGCATTTTTAACTCTGAACCATGGTGCTACATCCAAATAGTTCTTCAGCAGTCTCTTGTCTTACCTTAAAAAAGAATTGCATGGAAGCCTTTTCCTTCTTTATGTCACCTGACACATACACTGTAATGTTACCTGTCAGTGAACAGGGAAGCTGGCCTAGCTTCTAAACTGCCTTTTCCCTGTGCCTTTGCTTTGTTATGTTGTTATACATTTGTCCATGTTATTGTCTTTTTATTCTTTTGTCTTTTTTTATCATTTATTTTTTTAACAGCCGCTATATCATGCTCTTGCTAATTAGCTTTAAAGGTTGTTAACAATGAGGAGGTCACTGACTTAATAAATCCAAACAAAAGCTCTGTGTCTCACCTCGGCAGCCATTGGAAAGCCCAGGTCCAAAGCACAGTGATGAGGACTGCTGCTTAAACTGCTGCCCCCACCTCTCTCTCCTCCGCCTCCCCCCCCCCTCTCCCCTCCAGCTCCATGAGCTGAGGCTGGTCTGACTAGGCCCACCAAGGAGGTACGGAGCTGAGGTTTGGTTTGGCTATAACCCTTTATCTCGCCCATGACAGGCCTGGGCTTGGGAAGAGTGGATACTGGGTCCCTCATCAGGCGTGCAGGAGGCCTCTGGAAAGCTGATGGGTCAGATACCTGAGAAAAGGAGAAGGTCAAATGTTCAAATGATTCCTCTATGCAGTAATCTGTTTCACTACAAAATTACACATATAGTTGCATGTTCAATTGTCCCACAAAGTTTCATCAAAGATTTGTAGACTCACCTCTGAGTAACTACGGCGACCCTGGAACTTTGCTCGAAGACGGCTGCTGGTTGGCTGATGAGAGTACGAGTTAGGTCCGTCGCAAAGGGACAGAGGAGGAGAGGGGTTGGGGAGAAGCCTGTCAGGAGAGAGTGAGGGGCGCTGGGGGGAGGTGGGGGAGAGACGCTGAGGAGTTGTGGGAGGACGAGAGACTGGAGGAGCACAAGAGAAGGAGACAGAAGTAAACAGATTTAGGCTTTATCTCAATATATCTATATAAATTACCCTGACCATTCAAATTACTGAAAAAAACATGAATGTTGTGTGGCATTTAGTATGATGTTATTACACAAACTGACTTTCTCCCAGCACCCATCTCACTGAAATCCAGCATTCCTGAGAGGCTGTGACAGTTGTGCATTTAATGTGTGTACACTAATTACATCCAGGGGCTTTGTAGGTGCAACAAATTGATATGGCTACAATGGCTGAGCATTGTGGTGAAGCTACAACAAATAATCTTAAAAAATACAGATTTATTCCAAACTCCTTTCATTTGTTTATTATTTGACGCAACCATTTTAACATTTGTTACTTACTAACCAGCAGCACCAACAATAAAAAAGATATTTTACATTTCTTGTCCTGTTTTCAATTATCTGGTGCAATAATGGTTTACCCCACTGGGAGCTCATGTAAAAATGTAAGGCCAATTTGAGATTGTCTTGTTCTGTATTTCCAGTGGACTGGATTTTCAAGCTAGTAGACTTCCATCATATTTCTAACCACTCCACTACCCTCTGCTTTAAATATCTAATGGTACCATGAAGTCCTTAAACCATAACCCAGCCAGGTGACCTACCAGACTCGTGTGAGACGTGTCGTAGAAGGTCACTCTGTTTTACAGCCAGACTGTGAACCCGACCCAACTCCTCTGTTAGCTCAGTGTAGGCTAATGCTAGGTTCACCCTGCAACAGACAAAGAGAGAGAATAAATAAATACATATAAATTACAAACTGACAAGTACTATAGACTGCTTTCAAAATATTCTCCTCTTTAAAATGAGACTCACTGTTCATCCCCGGCTTTCTTTATCCATTCTACGTCACAGTGCTCACAGTGTGGGGTCAGCCCCCGTGACTAAAAGAGAGACAGACACAGAGCTGGGGTAAGGGCTGCAGCACTTAACAACATATCTATGAAATTTTTATTTATTTGTTTTTCTATTTGTGGTCCAGCTTTGTTTAAATTCTCCCTAGCACTACAACTATTTTTATTAATTGATTTTATCTGTCTGCTGTATGTATGCTTTGGAACTAATCTCTGTTCATGTAAAATATATCTTAAATGAGGTAAATGAAGTAAAGTATAAAAGAACCAGTCTGGGCACTTACAGACTTGCCTAAGTATGAACAGGTTCTAGTTTATCAAAAATATCAGAGCTCCAACATTCAACCCAAAGTGTTAAGTCAAAGTACTACTTCCAGGATCACTAATGAACATCATTATCAACATACATTTTCAGATTGGCAGCCACTACTATCAATTCATTCCTGCAAGTGATGAAAATCAATTTGCAGAGAAATGGGACTTGGGAAAAGTAAATCACCAGTGAACTTTAAATTTGATAAAGGTTTGAGCAGTGACTATTTTACCAACCCTTCTTGGTGCTGAATTTAAAGTGGCTCAGACATTTAAGGATAGTAAGCTGCTGCAAATCGCTGTGTTGATGAGCCAAGTTGTAGGAACATCCCTTAAAGGATAAAGCTGGTCTAATTCTTTATTTTTCTTACTGTCAGCAAATCTCATCAAAAGACCAAAAACAACCATGTGTTGGTCCATCTCTCAGTACTAAAACAAAATCTTACAAAGACGTATCGTAATTTCACAATTATTGTGGAATAAACAGCTAAATGACACTATGCATCCTAGTGTGTAAACAAATAGGTTATGTCTGTAGAATTGTTGTACTATAAACCTAACATACCTTGAAGACCATCATATCCAATGAAACAGTTTGATACTTAAAGAAAAAGAAATGCTGTGAAACACAGTCACAAAGAGCTTATAAGAGGATGTCAGTGTTGTACAGCTGACAACACTGTTCCTAAACCTATCTGAGGCTCTCAGCCCTAGGCCTATTGGTTTTTAAAGATGTAAATCTCTAAAATTGTTGACAGACATGTAGTTTCACTTTTAAAAAAGGCTAATTAATTTCCTAAAACAGCTAGTTACTGGAGTTTTTTTAAGTTACTCAAACAGGAGGAAATAGTACATTTATTGGGGACAATTTTCAGGAGTGGATTAATCCACAATTGGTGCTCTAGTGAGTTTGGGGTAGCAGGATATGGGATTGAGTCAAAATAAAATACAGTGTGTGTTCATGGTAATAAAGGAACCTGTCACCCAGTGTAACACTGTGTCTCATTCATGTGTTTTTAATAGCTTTAGAACAACAATGAATGTCTGTGGCACTGAGGAATAAGATAATATATCAGGTTTTGATACACACACAATAGTTTATAGTAAGGTACATTCATTGTTGATTTAGCTCTGCACATGGGATTTGCTGACAATAAGAAAAATAAAGGATATTGGCAGCCTTATACTTAACTGCGCTAACTGGAAGAACTTCAAGTCCATGCTCACAACTCTGTTACCTAACAATGGTAACATAGCATTGGTAACAATGGTAACAGCCAAAAAAGTAATAGCAACTGTCACAAACACGACTGTGCAAACCCTGTAAATAAAGAGTGTATCAGTAATAAACTTTTGTTGCACTGTCACTGCAAATGGCCATCAAATATCATAAAAATGACTCCAGTCTGGAGGCCTAGAATAGAGATAATGGTTCCGATAGTACCACAAGTACAAACATCCAGTCTGAGCATCAAGCCTACCTGTCTTTGTGCTTCCTGTAGCTGGGCTACCTCCTGCTGCAGCCTCTGAAGCTCGGCCCTCAGCTCCTTCTCCCTCTGACAGGCTCCCTCGGCCTGGTGCCGTGCCCCCTCAAGTTCAGCCTCCAGTCGCTGTAGCTTCAGGTCTGACAGGGCGTCCAGACTACGGGAGCTCTGTAGCGTTGGCCCACGACCCTCTGACAAACCAAACAGCTTCAGTCTGTTTCATCTTTTCTTCTTGTTTTTCTCTCAAGTCACTGCTATACAATCATATCAATGGAGCAATAGACTTCAATTCATATATAATTAGTATTGTCATTTTATATGTATGTAGTTTGCAGTCATGGTTAGTTCAGTGTTTACTTGTTGGTTATTAATTAGGTGTAGTTATGAAGAGAAAAGTAAACTGATGCTGATCATAAATTAGCCACATTCAATTCTAATTTTATTTAGATAAGAAAATGTCAAGTTCACGAAACCTGGGATATTGTGTTATTTAATTGACTGCTTGCTAAACCCCTCCACTGAACAGCAACTGTCCAATCATAGTCTAGCAACTGTAACTAGGCAGGGCAGACCTGTCAAGCTTTGGATTTCCCTATATGTGGTTGGTATGGGGCTGTATTAAGAGAGGTATTCTGTATATAAAGAGTTTGGATGGCGGTTTCTTTTTTATCCTCACCAAAACCAAGAATACAAGAGCAAAAGTGTAAGGAATGGACTGAGCAGTGTTTGCTGGCTCTAATGAAAGCTGAAAACATTAGCATGTCTGGCTAACTAGCTTACTACCTACAGTAGTAAGCCACCTACAGTAGTAAACTAACCCGGTGTTATTTCCAAGGCCAGTGGCATTTCATACATTATTTTGAAGAGTTACAGTTTAAAAATGTCCTTTTCATGACTGGCACTTCTGCTGTGTATTATTTCCCCTCTGTATGGAAGCCATGGATGCTACTATATCAGAGTGTGGGATAGCAGCTCTGTTCTAAGTTTACATTACAGCCACTCATTATCCTAGATAGCATTACATTTGCCAAACACATCTGTTACTCCTCATCCTAAGAGCTTTTTTATCATGGAACATTAGAAGTGAAACATATAGTATGTATGTGTACAGAAAATATGGACAGTTAATCATAGATCTTATCTCTGTATTGTCCAAGTCTGTAGCAAAGCAGCTAAACAATGTTAAGTTGCAATGATGCATTTTTCCTTATCACTCTTATGCTGCAGTCACAGGAACCCCTTATTCCAATTTGGGAATGTTGATGCATCATTCCAAAGTGGTCAGCCCTAGGGCTAGCCTTACAACCATACCAGCCAAAATTAGCTAATTTTGTTGTGTTACATATTCATAGCAGTTTGTTACTAAGTAAAACCAGATACAAACAATGTATAGCTCCCTTAAAACGAATGATTTTATTTTGTTGTAACTTCCATCAGTGGTGCATTTGCAGCCCTTCTGCCAGTAGTTTGTTGGCATGTCTATAGTTTTTTCACTAAGGTGGGGATTGTTGCTGTCAGAAACGTAGGCCGCTTGTAATTATGGCTTAAATGATATAACATGAATGTGGTCTTGAAAATTGAGACTAACTCTACACTGCAGCACAAAAAGAATGCTGATCTTTATTTCCATGTTTCTACATGGATCATCAATTGCTGAAGATGCTGTCTGTTTGCCTGGGGCATGCAGCTTTAGCCTCAGTCTTTCAGCACAGTATCATGTATGTAGCCTTCAAGTGCTCATTTAAAACCCCTTTTTCAAAGTTCACAACTCAGCTTGAAATATTAAAAAGTAAAGATAGCATTCTCAACCAACTGAAATGTTAGATCAATTATCCTTTAGCTATAGCAGTGACAGCTGTCATTTTAGCCCACGACATCGATGGTTGTAAGCTAGAAATGAGAAGGTGCTTTTGTCTTGTGGTAGGAAGTCGTTTAAGGGGCCATTTGGGTGACCCGGCGCTTTAAGCTAGTGATATTAGCAGCTGATAAATGGCTGGTTGAGGCTGCTAATAGTTATACTATTATGAGTGGTGTTCTGCTACAACTACTTTTATTACTTGTATTACTCTGCCTGCTATTACTGTTAATACTCCTGTGATCTGACTGGGACTACTGCTGGTCCAAACGGAACCCACCTCTAGGTACATCCAGGGTGGCGTGGAGTTGAGACTGATGCGTGTCTTTGTTTCGGAGTTGAGCACTGAGTTTCTGAAGGGAAGTTTCTCTCTGTCTGAGAGCTGACTCCAAACTGCAGATCCTCTCCACATGCTGCTCTGCTAGAGTTGTCTGACATACATACAAACTTACATATATGTGGAACTAAAACCCAAATTGCTACGAAACACAGTAGTATAACATATAAAATTTTATTGAAATAAAACATTAGTGTGTGTGTGTGTGTGTTCACCATTTTGTCTAGATCTCTCTGGACATTGCTTTTCTCCAAGTGAATCTTCTCATAAGCCTGGATGACTTCCTCCAATCTCTCCTCTCTGTCCTTACTCTTCTGAAGCTGAACCAAAAAAAACAAGATTAATCTTTCATAGACGGATTGAAGGATATTACAACTTGGGGCTTTTATTCATACTTAATGAATACCTATCAATAAACACATACACATCAATTTAAAGAAGTCAGACAAGACAAGAAACATGAGCAGTAAGACAATTAGACAAGCTTTAAAATAATCACCATGTTAGTCAACTTTGCTATTAGAGAAAAATATAGTGAAAAAATAAGGTGAACACTAAAATTACAATTATCTTAGAAGAACCAAGTTGTACTACACTCAAATTATCCTTTATGTTTTTGTCTCATAAGAATTTCAGTTTGTGCTTGTCTTGTTCAAGGGCTAAAGTCTGTTGGCAGATTGGCTAAGTAGGCTAGTTTGGATAAATTTGGTAGAATAAACAAAGTAGGTAAGTTACACATGGTTTTGGTTTATTGTTGTTGTTTTCTTTTGCACGCTGTGTTGTGTTTCATCACTATGCCTTGCTGTTTGGCTGATCTAGACAATACTATTGACTAGGATGACGCTGTGGACTCAAGGTTAGCCTATGCCTTGTATGAATAGGAGACACTTTGTTTGAATTATGTCCCATTTTACTTTGGTGCCAGAGCAGTGAGCACACTGAAAGGCGGGTTATGGACAATGGGTGGATATGTGGTTAGTTTTCTGGTAAACATGCTTGTTCAAAAATCATGTACATGTTGATTCAGGTGCCTATCTCTCCCCTCATCCGGCACACAAAGATACATTTCCACCTAGCCGAGACTATGCGATGGGAATGTCTAATGAAAATGAGTGAAAGAAAGAGGGTCACACAGAGCGCGCAGATGAGACATTAGAACAAGTGACACAATAAAACTAAATAAATTAAAACTTTATTTGGTCCTTATTTTCCTGGGTTTACTTACAAAATAAATAGCAGATCAAATTCTCAGGAACAGTTGGGAATTTGGGCACACTCAGATTTAATATTTAGTTTTACCAAATACAAGTTCACAGCCAAAATTCAGTCTGGAGAGACTAAATTGTATTGCAAATATTAAGTATGTTTGGTACAGTAAAAGGGCGGAACTTGCTCAGCTGTGTGCTTGGAATTAGTGAATCACTAAGCCTTTCACAGCAGTCCTGAAAAGATCTTGCCTAATCTGCAACATGTACTGCAGGTTAAATTTGTGAATGGATTTGGAATTGAAGAGAATAAGCAGAACTTGCAAACCCTATATTATCTCTGTTGAGTAATTATCACTCAACTAATGGTATTAATACAACTTGTGCAACTTCTTTTAGATCCACTACTTGTAGTAGTTGCAGTGATGGTATTACTATGTACCTCCTGAGTGAGAGAGTTGATCCTCTGTTGTAGGTTGGTGGTCTCGGATTGGATTACACTGGTGTCCTTGATGATGGGCTCACAGGAACAACACACTATTCTCTCCTCTCCGAATTCACTGATCACGGGAAACTGGAGGAGAGGAGAGATACTTTCCAGAAAATAATGCACTCACAAAATAGACTCTATTCAGTTATATTGTATTCTATATTTTATGCATAAATATGTGTGTAAGGTGTGTGGGTGTGTGCTGCTTTCTGCTGTTGCTCTCCACCTTGACCTCGTAGTGTTTGAGTTTCCTCTTGATGCTGCTGTTCTCCCTCTCCAGACTGGCCAGCCGGGTCTTAATGTCATGATAGGCAGCAGCCAGTGCCAATCCCGATGCCGGGTACATGTCCTCTGGCAGCCGATTGGCTGACCAGCTGATCCCAGGTACACCCACGTCATCTCTCAGCCTCTCTCCTCCTCCCAGCAGCCCCAGCTCTCCTCTGCCAAATAGATCCATCATCAGTTAGCTGTAGGTGTGGGAAAGAAAGAGTTCTAGTTAATCCCTGGAAAATGTAGTGAAGAAAACATGGACTGGACGTTGGGCAGACAGACAGAAAGCTAAATAAGTCACTTTGCACTCTCCACCTCACATAGCGGGGGCACAGTAGCAGTAAATCTGCCATGCCCCATGCTCTGGGAGAGGTGACAGCCAGAGTGTGCGTGTGTGTCTGTGTGTGTTCACCACACTGCAGCCAGGAGCCCACTGAGCCTGCCAGCCGAAGGTTTGGTGTTTCCCATCTGCTGCAGTGAAGTACTCCCTCTTTTCTCTGCCCCCTGACTCTCCATGGTTACAGGGGAACACCGATCCCCCACCACAAAAAATGAAGAGAGCATATAATTTAAAAACTACAGCTGCAAAAGACAGGATCAATAAGATAGGATTTATGGTTCTACAATTTTTGAGGCCCTGTACGTTCCAACAGAAATGGCCAGTCAGTGTGTGCTCAGAAATGAATTAGCTTTTCCCAGCCACTTATTTGCAAGAGCTGTGGCTCTCCATGGTTGTCAGATGTGATCTCAGACTGAATTTGTTGGCAACAAAAAATGTAGGGTAATGCCAGCCTTATCATGTAAAAATGCAAATATCAAAGAAATAAACAAATGTGTAATATTTGTCAATGCATTGATTCAATATTTGTCTCAATACATTTTAAAGGCCCCTCCAGACGTGTTTTAAGACATATAAAAAATAACACTGCTTTGAATATTAATTTGTTTCTGATATTTTTTCACAGTTTCAATTACCTTGTTAAAAAAAATCCTAAAATGAAGTCTCTTTTTTTTCCCTCGTTGAAAAATCCAGAATCTATGAATATGTAAATAATGTTCTTTTCAAAAGTTTAACACTAGATGTCTCCAACTTCACTGGAAAGTCCATTCTCAGTGTATGTAACCTGGATGCTTCAGGTTTCCACATCACACTTGCAAGTTGCATGTTGGACCATGACTATCTCCAAACTAGTTGTGATGTCACAAAATCCTGCTGGTATGTCTAATTATTAAACTGAGATGGGGGCCATGTTCCCCCCACTTATAAAATCCTTTCTTTGTTGCCTCACTTTTATAGTTTCAGGGTTCAAAATCTCTGAACATTGTTACCTTACTGTCTAGCTACCACAGTCCACATGAGAGATCTGAGATGATTAAAAGTTGATACGTTCTTCTCAGTCCATTTGAGTTATTACTATGTGCTCACTGAAATAAGCTTAAGTTTTTTGTTAACTTTTTTAGTCCTGGGTTGGTAGTTGGGGCTGTGTGCAACCTGCAGAGATGACTCTTGAAAAAAGATATTGCCAATGTTGTTTTTAAATAAACATTTAATATATACATTTTTATTTACAATTAATACTGTTCTAAAAATATGCTAGTAGTAAACATTATTTAAAAGAAAGTATCATATGCAGTGGTAACAAAAGTGTGAACCCTTTGGAGTCACCTGGTTTTGTGCATGACTTGGTCATAAAAGTATAGACAAACACAATGTGCTTAATCTAATAACACACAAACAATTATAATTGTTGTGTCTTTATAGAACAAACCCATTAAACATCGACAGTGCTGGTGGAAAAAATAAGTGAACCCTTGGATCCAGCAAACAAAGTCGGTAGATGACTACACTCCAGCAAGTCACTATACTTGGCCACTGTTTGCCAAGAAATAGATACACTGTTATTATGTACAGTAACCCCCTTTGAAACCATAAATTGTCATTTTTACATTTCTGTTTGTGTATGAATTAAACACACAAGACACGATATTTGTGAGTTTTAGAGGTCCTGGTGAGTGCCTTTTTGAACTTTTTTTTTAAAAAATTAGCTGTTTCCTCCTGCTTCCGGTTTTTATGCTAAGCTAGGCTACCAGCCTCTGGTTTTGCATTTCATTCCAGTGTCAAATAGATGGGTTTCCAAGCAATGTCATAAGTGAGATGCACAAGCACAAAGGGGGATAGAAAATGGAAAAGCTTGAGAGCATAAGAGGAGATCAACATGGTTAGATGTTTTTGTGCCTAAACTGCACAAATCAAAGGGTGAAAAATGTTAATTTTGTCAAGAAGGAAACCACCCGGTTAGCTCTGAGTGCAGAATTAGCTATTAGCTAATTAGGTCGTCAACTAGCCGGAAGGTTGGTTGTTCGATCCCCAGCTCCTTCAGTCCGCATGTCGAAGTGTCTGTGGGCAAGATACTGAATCCCAAATTGCCCCCGATGTATCATCAGTGTGTGAGTGTGTGCGTGTATGATTAGAAAGCGCTGTATGTGTAGAAAAGTGCTGTATGAATGTGTGTGTGAATGGGTGAATGTGGCATATAGTGTAAAGCCTTTGATTGGTCGATAAGACTAGAAAAGCGCTATACAAGTGCAGTAAATGGACTGCAGTATAAGTGCAGTCCATTTACTGAATGTTTATGGCTTTTAAATGATTTGTGCCTCTATGATCAATGCTTTGGAGATCAGTTTGACTTGACATTGGAGTTTCAGTATGGGGTTTGGTAACAGCTGACAATAGGTGCAGTATGATGGCTTTGGATGGAACATGCACCATGGTTTTAATTTTTCAGAGAAATAAAAAAAAATCTCAGATTCTCTGAATCTATTAAAAGTCTCTTTTCATGATCCTGTGTGGCTAATCAATGATACTTGTTATTAAAAGGTCTAGTATAGAGAGCCAAAGTCATGACATCACATTTGGGCAAGCTTCTGTTCCACTAGCTTCTGTAACTCGTGCAATCTCTCATTTAGAATATCTTTCAGTGGTCTTACTGAAAAAATTTGCGCGTTCCCGTGATATACTTTCCATATTCTAAGACAAGTCAGCATCCACTACAAAAGTTACCATAAGAAATTGAAACCTTTGTGAGTTTAAATAAGTTAAACAGAAAAACTAAAGATCTTGTAACTTTGTTTCATCCATATCCATAAAACTCAGAAACGCTCTCTTTTAAAATAATTTTTTCAATTTTCTAGTTGTAATCTCTGCTCTCTAAAAACTTCTGGTTGGCATTATCAATGCTACTAGCTGCCATTTCTCTAGAATTCCATGTGTCATGTTAGATAGCCATATAGAAGAGAGGCTAAGACAGGTGTGTATAGGGTTGCCAACTGTCTTGTAAAACACGGAATCATTCCGTAATTGGAAACTAAAAGACGTCTTCCGTATTGAATTGATACAGGTCGTGCTTTGTTTCGTAGTTTTGTGAATCGATTCAGTGCAAATCTAAGGGAGAAAAATATTACATGTTAGACAGGGTGATTTGCATGTGATAGAAGGAAACCCTGCTGCGCTCCCTTAGCCTGTCTGCCATGTTATGTTCCACTTCCCAAACAGAGAATGCATTTCTTATTGGTCGTGATTCCCCACCAGTGAGAAGCACTTTCAGCTCTAACCGCTGTTAACATGAGTGTGAGATTTGAGATAAGTCGCTGACAGCACTAATCACACACATACCTGAGGATCTGCTCACTGTCTGTATACATGTGTTGTGAAATTGTTTTGTATGTGTTTTGCGCTGTTAAAAGAAAATTCTTGAATGAATACATGCCAATCTGAAGATGATTTATATCAAAAATGTTGTTTGCACTAATGAAAGAAATTGTTACAGGATGTATATATGTATATTGTTTTTCTTAAAATACAGTTGTTTTATTCTAAAGAATGAGAAAACAATATGTGTTTGACTGTTCTGCACAGCCCAAGGAAAATTCTTGAATGTTAATCTCTAACACAGGTATTCCTATTGCTCAAAAAATACATCCAGGTTTGTGTGTTTGCTTGTCTTGATATCTGGGCCTATTGATACTGTACATGTCCGGTAAATGGTTGAAGCCATTTCAGTTTCCTTGATGTAATTATGTATGGTATGGATAGGTCTTCTCCCAATCAAGTACGGAGGCATTTTTATGTTATATCTTTAGAGTCCACGACTAACGGGTAATGCAAAATCAGCTTTATGTAATAATCAAGTACTTGTTATAGGTCCACAGTAGTAGGAGCTCTCAGTCTACGGTCATATAGTCCCCTTGAAATATCCCTACAGGCAAGTTGTCACAGTGCAGCACCCGAGGACCTTCCCCAGTTCTGAGGCCAGTAACTCGGTTATGGGCAAGAACATAGTATTGTACAATAAAATATAATAGTAAAGGTGATTCGATTCTGATCATTTCAACTGAAGCAACTCCCAAATCTTACTCTCCCTCTCTAGTGTCCTTCAGCTGTATGCTATTACTCCCATGTTCCGTGCGTGTGTGTTTCTGTGTGTGTGTGTGTGTGTGTGTGTGTGTGTGTGTGTGTGTGTGTGTGTGTAGAGCCTAAAGACAGCTGCAGTAGCAGAGAGGCACAGAGGTCAAAGCATCTCTCTGCACTGAACTCCCACTCTTACAGCCCACAGTCTTTTTCTCACACACACATTCAGCCCACACACTGCTTGTGTGTATCTGTCTATCTGTCCAGCTCTTCCTCTACATTTCCCTCCCAGTTTTCAACTCAATTCACTCAGCTCTACTGACTTTTTTTGCACACACACTGTGCCAGCCAAGGGCAGCTCAGAGCAGGGCCATATGTCTTCATCACATGGTTGTTTCATTTATTAATGGACTACCGGTCCGCATCACCCACAACCCCCTGCAGTCAAACCCAAACCCCAGTGGATTTTCTCGTCATTTTAGAATGTGCAGTGATGAGATCCATATTGAGTATTTCCTTTCATTTACTGTATTTGTTATCTAAGAGATTTTTTTTCAAAATTCTTCTGAATACATGTTTATGTGACCACAGAATAATCTAGAAAGGTAGAGAGATCCAGGGGACAGAGAAATAAGGGCTGAACATTGGCATTAGGCATTTTTTTTCATTTCCATTTCTATTTAGCCAAAAGGTTGTTTTCAGTTCTGATTCTGTTTATCTATTAGCAAGATTTCTCAAAACCTATTGCATGGACTTTGGTATAAATTTGGTGAAAAGTTAGGTCAGGGGTCAAAGAACTGATTTGTTTTTTGTTGCAGCTAGCACCAAGTTGTGGCCTTTATAAAGCACAATTTGGCTCATAATCCTGAACTGAGACAAAAAATGTTTTTTCCCCCAAGATTCTTTGCCCTCTTTCTATGGAAACGTGCAGGTTTCATTGGGGGAAAACCAAATTTGTGCTCTTGAATGAATGATTTGTACTGTCAAATGAAAGGGGCACCCCACAGTTTACTCATCATGAGGAGTACTACTCAGCTTTTGTTAAAAAATGTCTTCTGTAGCTCTGGAGCAGCTTTCCAAAGTTTGAAAAAATAATGCTGACGTTATATCTGAGTTTAGGCTTGATACCTAAAATATTCAAAAGAAAGTCTGCATTACAGACCGGACCTGAGGTTTGGAGTTTGAGAAAAAGGAGGCATTTAGGAAGCAGAGATCGTCTACTCAAAGGCACTATTCAGTTGCATTATGGGAAATGTAGAATCCAGCATTTTGGGAGTTTTCACCATTCAAGGGACTAAGAGTCAGAATACTTTGGCCCTAATTTACGTAAGTAATCATTACTGTGCTGCTCTCGCTATTTACGTTATTTATGATCTTGAATTAATAATTTGTGTGCAAAAATGACCAAAACATAACTATGTTATGTTAAGGCTAGCAAAACATTATTCATCAGACAAATTTCAAGGCATATCCGCCTGTGTTATACTTTTTAAGGTATATCGTATATGGGATGATACAGTTTACATCGATATAGTTTGATTTTGCATTACATGACCTATTTCTTCTGTAAAGCTATGCCAGCCTTTGAATCTCTCCTCTCTTACACTCTCTATGCAACCCTGCCCCCACTATCTCTCTGCGTCTGCACGCAAACCTGACCCCCCTCGTTCACATGCCCTCCAGCAACATGGAGGAAGCAGAGTGCTGGTCCACACAAGAAAACCTGGTTTGTAAAAAGAAAAATAATGGTTCAATTATCTGGAGATGGTTTGGATTCAATAGATCTGATGAGCAGCAAAACCATGTAATCTGTACAGAATACCATAAATAGGCTGCATGCAAAATTCGAAACACCTCAAATCTCTTCCACCATTTACAACAGCACTATAAAATGCAGTACAAAAAGTGTGTTAAACTTCATGCTGCTGCTGCTGCAACCCCGGCAAAGCCTTTGCAGCCTGAAGAGTCCTGTGCCCTTAAACAAAGTGCGTTACAAGCCTCATTTACCTGTGGTGAGCAGAGAGGAAGACCTGTAATTGTACTCTATTTGAATCAGTCTGTTATTCTTGTTGAAATTGGAGCATAGGGCTAGTTTTACTTAATATAGGCTATTTATTTTATATAATCTTTCATTTACATGTTTTGCAGCTGTATATTTTCAAACAGGGAAGGAAACCCTGAATTTGCATTTTATTTTGATTAAAGTCTGTTTTAATAAAAGTGCTTGTGAAATCTTACGTAACTTTGACTTACAACTGAACATTTAGCACACTTCGTAGAAAATACCGAGACATATATTGTGTATTGCGATTCAGTCTCAAAATAGTGAGATATGATTTTTGGTCTGAAATGCCCAGCCTTACTCACATTTCTCTATATTGAGTTAACTTTTTTTTTTTTCACTTCAGATCGCTTCACACAGTCAGCACAGTAGCTGTCAGTGTGGATTAAAATATGGATCACTTTTCATTGCTTTGTTACAAAATGCATTAAATCATTACATCTTTAAAAATATTGTTTTTTGATGTGGCCTACATAACCTGCTATTAGTATTATACACATCATGATCAGATTGTCTATCACAATCTATAAAGTACCTCCAGTGACTGCATTAAACTGATAAAAGAAAGAAAGAAAGAAAGCAAGATGACAGAGAGAGAGAAAGTGAGAGTCCTTGAGGACATGGCACTATACAGTATCTTTGAGCACAGTTAAAGGCTAATTCAGTGTGTGAAAACAGAAAATCAAAATAGAAAATGGAATATGAAAGGAAATTTATTATTTATGGGACTTTTACCATTTTTTAAATAATTTTATAATTTTCACTTTAAAATACTAAAAAACGCATCTCCCCTGTATGTACTTGACAAAATAGTCTTGTTGGGTTTTTTTAACATTAAAATCTAAGTTTTGAATGTGGAAAGTTGAATTTTATGATTAACGTGATGATATTCTTTTTTCATTTTTCTGTGTTCAAATGGAAACTCTCAAAATGGATGTGAAGGTGTGGCTCATGATTTTCAAAGTAAAAGCTCTGTTGGGTTTGATGGCCGTGCTTTGACTGTGTGTAATGCTCAAAAATAATTTTAATAGACGTAGGCAACATATTCTTAAATAAGAGTTGTCTCACAGATCATTAGTGCCGTTTATGACCTTGTTTGGCATCTGCAGAAGGAATGATGAGCCCTGGACACATAGGCTACCTACTGTTTGGTCTCAGTATGTAACTTTCACTGTATATGAGTTAAAACATTATAAATCACTGGATGCCCACGGACAGTTTGCAACGTGCTGGGTGCAAGATGTGCAAATCTACAAGCTTACAACACACTAGTCAACCTGGCAAAGGTAAGTTGGCCAATTAGCTGTTAACTTCCTCCTGCCTATTTAGCTAAGAGTAGTACCCAGGAGCTCAATGAAATCTTGTTAAGATGACTTTTGTAAACATTTGATTTACTAGCATAAATGTAGTTTATCCTACAGTATGTCTCAGGTATACATATTGATTACCTCTGCCATGAAGGTCATTTGTTTATCCACGTCTGCTTGTTGGATTATTTGGTGGTTTGTTTCTCAGCAGGATTACACAAAAGGTCCTGAACTGATTTACACTGAATTTGGTGGAGGGATGGGCCATGAGCCACGGAATAGCCCATTAAATTCAGGTGCAGATCCGGATCACTTACTATAAATTAGAATTATGATCCTGGAGCTAATGTGATCCTGCTCAACACCTACTGCTTCAATTATTGTTACTATCGTTATTATTATTATATTTAGTCTGATTATTATTATTAGTCTAATTATTAGCCCCATTATTGTAATTAATAAAACTATTGTAATTAGTTTTATTATTACTCTCATTATTATTATACATCTTAATGTGGCTCCTGTACCATGCTATGTTCTCTTTCCTCCTGCCACCGCCCCCTCAATGTTCATCACATGGACTTAGACACAAAGAGGACACGGGACACTGAAATAGATAATTGTTACACTTAGCCACTTTCCATCCAAAAAGCATGCCTAAAGCATAGACAAACAAGACCTAATTAAAGACTACATATGAGTAGACATTTGTGAACTGTTCTGTGACACTGTTCAAGTAAATATCACATTCAAGACTAACAAACAGTTAGACAGCAAAAGGATGACAGATAGACAAAAGGATAGGCCTTTCCAACACTGGCATGTATAGTTTTCTGCCAAGAACATAAACGTTCCTATTATGGGACTGCAGTTACCAAAGGAATTCCTCCTTACTTTAACAATATTGAACAAACAGTCAAGTTGCCTAAAATGTGATCAGTCAAAGTGACTTCAAAACTTCAGTTAAGTTATGCATAATGTAAGGCGAATTAACGACTAATAAGAAAGAAGTCTTTCAAGCTGAAAACGGTCAGTTACTCCTCTCATCAGGAGGACAGGGGATCATTTTGTGGTGAGAGTGGAGGACATCATCAGTGTGGTTTTCCTTCTCCCAGGGGGAAGGGGAGGTCATTTGGCATACACCAGTATTCAACTCTCCCATGTGACATTGCACAGCACTGCCTCAAGCTGGCTCCCTCACCTAATGACACAGAGCAAGACTAGGTCAAAACCTAGTATATGGATTATCTGGCCTTCATTTGTTTCCTACCCTCTGTGCCCTCATATACAGTAATTTAACACAGCCAAATTCCCAATAAAGCTGTTGTCATTTATGTTTTTCTGTTTGTATTCAGACAACAGAACAAGTATGAAATAGTGACTGAAACAAAGCCCATTAAGACTACATGTTAACCAGCAGTCACTTCCAAGCCATTTCCAAGCTGCTGCTCTGCACTGCTAAAACCCTGATTTTGTAACCGCAACGTCGTCTGACAAAACCTCCATACACATTAGTTAAAGACAACGGCGGTGCAATGATTTCAGCTATATTTACATGTAAAATGATGACTCACAGAGAAAGTGAACTGCTGTGTAACTTAAGCTATAAGCCAATTGTTACAGAATAAATTTGTGTTTTAAAACAGCAATTCCCTCTTCACTTCACTGGATATAGAGAGTTGAAGGCTTGTGTTAGCTAAATTACGTCGCTAAATCATGCTAACAGAAAAGGTATCATAATGAAGTGATACATTTACAGAAACAATGCATGACAGCATCCTTTGAGGGACTTGTTAGTGTAACTCGAACTACTTCAACAGCAGAACTATCCCTCTGAAGACAATCTACTATTTATTCTACAGAAAATCCAAAAGTCAGAGTCAGTGTGAGTACAGATAGCTGGGGAGACCAGCAGGCAAGTGAACTCTCAGTCACAGCTGTCGATCAATGTCCACATGGCATGACAGGATTTTTTGCATTCAGCATCTAGATGCCATCATTGCACCTTGAGGTACTTCCACACTTAATTAATCCTCCAGCTGTGGTAGTTGCCTCTTGGAAACAGACGCAGGTGTTGAGCCAATCAGTTGAGCACAAGACTCGGCTTTGATTTGAGGGAAGCGACGTCTCAGTTCAGCACCAAAGCAGTTGCAAGGGAAAACCTCTCCCCATACCACTGAGCTCATGGACTGTACATTACACTGACTCCCCCCTGGTGTGTCCATACAGTGACTCTTCTCCCCAGACTGCTGCAGGACCAACCTGCCACTCTTCAGGCCACGCCTCCTATTTTCAGTGGTAGAAAGTAGCTAAATACATTTACTCAAGTACTGTACTTAAGTGCAATTTTGAGGTACTTGTACTTTACTTGAGTATTTCAATTTTATGCTACTTTATACTTCCAATCCACTACATTTCAGAGGTAATTTTTTACTTTCTACTCCACTACATTCATTTGACAGCTTTAGTTACTAGCTACTTGTAAGTAAGTTGTAACTTGTAAGTTGATTTTATAAAATGGATAATATAACAACCTTTTAAAATACAGCACATTGTTGATGATTTGGTTTCTGACCTTTTTGGATTCTGACGTCTTACAAAAAGCAGTGTGTAGTCGGGGTCACATTTCAGATGTCTATGGGTTGTTAACAGCTCCACCAAATAGTGATTTTTCCTACTAAATTTCTCACATGGTTTCATTTCAATAAATGTTCAAATGATCCAATATCTCACCAAAACTCAAAGATTAAAGGAAAACGTCTAAAAGCTGAAAACAGGTTTGTAAATCAGAACCTTGTCTTTCCTCCCCCATTAATCAGGTTATGACCCCTCAGATTTATCTGGTGTCCCTGTATATAAAACTGTATATAAAGTAGTTCAAACTACAGACTGATGACAAATTAAAGGAAGAAAAACCTGAAAAATTAGTGGAGAAGCAGGATTAAAATGTCCCCGTCCATAAGGCAGGAGAGGTCACTGAATGTTTGGATAGTATGAAAATAATGTGATTCATATGCTTTGGCCTTTGTAGTCACCAAATAACAACCCAACTGAACACCTGTGGGTGCTTTTGGACTGATGTATTAGACAGCGCTCTCCACCACCACCATCAAAACACCAAATGAAAGAATATCTTTTGGAAAAATGGTGTTCATCCCTCCAGTAAAGTTCAAGAGACTTTTAGAATCAATGCCAAGGTGCACTGAAGCTGTTCCGGTGGTACTGGTGTCTCAACAGCTTACTGAGACACTTTATGTTAGTTTTTCCTTTCATTTGTCACCTGTCTATAGCTCAACCTCCAGCATCTACAACAGTAACATGCTGCTTACACACTGATGCGCTAGATTTAATCATCAAATGATGTCATATAAAATAATATATCAGTCAGAAGGAAAGACCAGTACTTTTACTTTATTACTTAAACCACATTTTGTTGCCAATACTTAATTATTTTTACTTAAGTTGGATTTTTCAGGCAGGGCTTTTACTTGTAATGGAGTATTTTTACATTGCTATATTGCTACTTTTACTTAAGTAAAGGATCTGAATACTTCTTCCACCACTGCCTATTGTACATACAACTTGAAAATGCCATTTTTTAAAAACATTTAGTTATGGTCTGATTTTCCTTAGTAATAAAATAATAATGTATTTGCCATTTTCTGTTTTAATTTTCTATTTTCCTTTTTAATTTTTGGGTAAAATCATCCTCCACAGACAAAGACAAAGAGGATAACTTAGAAAAAGGGTGACAGAAACACAGAGAGATGAGAGTGGGTGTTAGAATAAGGATGATGACAGAATTTGACACGAGAGAAAGAGTGACAGAGTGAGAGTTTGAGAGAGAGAGAGAGAACGAGAGAGACGGCGAGAGAGAGAGGTGGAAGAGGTTGAAGAGAAAAAAGAGTGAGGGAATAAACGGAAATGCGGTTGGTAGGAGCACTTTCTGTCCTACTACTGTAACCATGTGAAGTTTTCTATTTTTAAGACACATGCACACACATATTTACTGTGAGGACACTGACTGTCTTTATTTCTACTTGCTATGTAATTGACTTTACTGACACCGTGGCTCTTCTGATCTGTGCCTACCATGTATTTATCATACAGTTTTTTTCTTTTCTTTTTCAACTTTCTGGCATTTCCATTCAGTTAGTGTTATGCACACATCAGGTTTTATGCACATATTAAGAATAGTTCTTGGGTCAAGAAAGTTGATTTAATGCTTTCACTCCTCTCCCTAAAAGAGGGACCAAAACTACAACACTGAGAATTTCAGGCCACTTGAGACAGTTTTTTTCCTTACTGTATTTTATGTATTTGTAGTCAGGTATTGGGTACACGCTTTGTAGTGTTGTAGGTCTTCCTCTGCCCTCTCCTCCCACACATGTGCACACAAATACCAACTTGAAGCATGCTCTTCAAACCCCTTTCTCTCTCTCTACCTTCTGATACAACAGTACTGCTGTTACAGCCAACCACATGTAAAGCAAAGCTCTCTGCTACTCTTGGCCCTATTGGACTTTATCCAGCTGCTGTACTGTAGAATGACTGAGCAGACCACCCACCTTCAGCTAGTTTTAGTTTTTTAGATGGAGTGTAGTGAGGAGAAATGACAGGTGAGGCCAAATGAGTTTCAGTCCGCTTCTGGTAAACCAAGAATAATGCAGATGGATTGGGGGAATAAAAGAAGGCCAAAAAGCCTTCAGTTCAGTTGTGCTATTATGATTCTTTTAGGAACCTGACAGAGAGTTGTGCAGGTATTACCAAATTTGTGACCCAAACTCAACCTGAAACGCAAAGTTACTATATACTGTATGTTTTGCCCAGTTTCAACGCAATTTAAGAACATTGTCAGAGAGGGAAAGAGCGAAATTTCATATTGCATTTGTAAAAAACAAAACAAACCTGAACCCAACCAGAGGCTGAGCTTTACGCAAGAAAATGGCCTGGATCTAACAATTTATTGAAACTAAGGCCCTTAGTCCCTTTTTCAAAAAGTCAAGTTTTAAAAAATTGCAACTAAGATGTGAAATTGATGTTAAGATGTAAATTATTTTAAATGCAGTCCATGCAAACCACACTTTAGAAGTGATGTTTTGTCGCAGTGTCTCTGCAGTATCCCTTGAGTGACAAGCTGATGTAAAATAACTGTAAGGCAGTTGCTTTTTACAACGTTAGTAGTCTTACCTTCATCCACAATTTTTTCACCTATTTTGGCAATTCCAAAATGATTCCACACATTATTTCTCACATGGTTTGGTGTTATGATTATCCATTCAGCACAGCCATGCAATAGGGCTTTCAATGGGTCTGACTGACAGTGCACCCTGTGAATGCCCCCCACTTAAGTCCAAGGCACGCTTATACAGTGAGTTTAAAAACAAAAACAAAAAAAAACAAAAAAACGCACTTCAACGTTAGATAGTGTGTCGGTACCAGAGCTATATCATAGTAGGAGATGTGTGTTTGGATTTCAGCTATAAAAACACTTTGCTTACATTTCCATAGAATGTGGTTTAGGTCAGATTTATTAATTTAACTGTTATTCTGCTCCTCCTGATCTAATACGGATGACGGAAGTGTGTGGTGACCAACAGTCCTCTACAGTTCAATGGCTGAGTCCGAAATCACTCCCAACGTATTATATAGTGTGCTACATTTACTGTCAGTGTCCAAATTCTGAGTGTGTACATGTATCCACTGTACACTGCCCTCAAAAATTCCACAATGGAACAAAAAAGCAACTTCCTGTCAACAGCACCACAATGAAATGTGCTGCATTTTAAAGATGTGAAAAATACAGCAGTCAGTGATGAACCAAACTGATGACAAGAAAGTGTCCAAAACCTCAATTTACAGCTCACTATTGAGTGAACTATTGTGTTACCATTATACAGAGAGTAGTGAATGAGTGAACAAGGGAGTGATTTCGAACACAGCCCATATACATTATCTGCAGCTCTCAATTTTGTATTGCGCTATAATCGCTAAGCCCTGCCCACTTTTTTGTGATCCAATCTTAAATTAAGGATTTTTTTCAAATCCCTCTTGGTACTAAACCCTGTCCACATATTCGGTTTTATTTGGAAATATGTCATATTACTGAAGTTAAAGACACTGTAACTTTTGTTTCACTGTGACTTTAAATGTCATTCTAGATGGAATATTTAATTTTTTTCCCATGTTCATACAGTGATTTGAATTGTGAATGAACAGTGACAGCAATAGTTGGGAACAGCCAGCAGAACTTTACAAGCAAAATTAGATGTTAATGAGATTTACTGAAGAGTTGACATCCTGGGGGCAAAAAAATGTGTTTGTGTCTTATCTATGTTTTTCAACATAAACTCTAAAAT
The DNA here is from genome assembly GCF_016859285.1 of Xiphias gladius. Taxonomy (NCBI): domain Eukaryota; kingdom Metazoa; phylum Chordata; class Actinopteri; order Istiophoriformes; family Xiphiidae; genus Xiphias; species Xiphias gladius. The sequence goes on from NC_053402.1 coordinate 3,162,904, forward strand.
TAAAAGTAAGACATTGTTGTTTTAGAAGCATTTACGCCTACACACTGGAGCTGACAACAACCACTCAGTCCTACCCTCATAGAAGTGTTGCCAGTTCACTGTATAGTGCTTAACATATTATCTTAAAAGGAGAAAAGATGATCATCCTTTGAAAATTCTCAGTTTCAGACAGTGGTGGCTCAATGAGCAAAAGCTACAGTTTGATAAATAATATTCAAACACAAAGTCAGTCATTGATCTGATGCATCAGGGATGAAATGGTCAGTTGCCAGACTAAGTTATGAATATAAATAGCTACTCAATGAGCTATAGACATCAAAATGGCTGTTATTGTGGACACGGGTGAAGTAACACCAATTGAATTGTGGAAAGTTTAAGAAAGAGGTACCGCACACTTAAACATGTTTTTTGAGCTGTAAACTAAATGATATGACTATACTGTGATGAAACACCTCAATGATGGCGTTGATAATGACAATTCTTATTAAAGTTATAAAAACTGGCATTTCATGGTTTAAAAATTGCTCAACACGCCATCTTCTCTTGTAAATCATCCTGAACCTTGCAAAGTCAATGCTGACATAGAGTCAACCATTTGGGACTTCATGTCATGAAATTTATATAAAAAAAGAATGTTAACACCCTCTAATCAGCGGTGGATGGCCCACCCCCTCAGCAGCCCTCCTTGAGTGGGAGTCTGTGAAACTGAGCTCATTTTCAAATATATACCAAATAATTATATATAGACTCATCATTTAGTTTAGGAGTTTACACTATTTTTTGCTAATCCTCTATTGGTATTTTCAATTCTGGTGCGATGGTTAAGGCTTTTGCTTTTGACGGCTGTAGAAGCACCACCGGACAGCATTCCTTCCCTTCAGACCATCACATGGATTGGCAATGGTTGCAGATGGCAGCAGGTCCCTTGATAGCAACACACTGCTATGTACATTTGCAATTGGCAATAGTGGAGTTCATGAGTGTGCTTCTAACTACATGCTTGGCTCCAAGAGCTCTGGCTTCAGGAATTACTAGGCCTGGAGCCAGCACCTTGAATTGATACGTCTCGGGGACCACCATGGTCTTCCACATGCAATTCCCACCTCAGGGGAGTCTGGAGGGTAATAGACCTCCACCTCAAAAGACCCACCTAGCATAGGTGCCTTGCACTTCAGTGTCCCTCTTTTATTTTTCTCTGGACTGGTAATGTCATTGAGCAACTGCTCAGCGACATCAAAAACATGGACAAGTTTACTGGCAGCAGAGCAGCCTATTTTACGAATGAAGATCAAAATATAATATTTGACAAATATGAAGAAGTTAAACATATAATCCAGGCTAAAAGCAACAGTTGCAGCTTCAAAATGCAGGAAGGACAGATGGCAAAAAATTGCTGATTGTGAGAATGAATGAAAGTTAATAGGCTTATAATATCACTGCCCCATCATTAGGACAGATCTCGTAGATCTGACTATAATTACATATGTGTATTCAATTAAATTAATGTGTTATTCAGATGTATTCTTATGGTGTGTATGATCATTTTAGCCTTATTCTTTCAGCTGCAACCCAACTGGTGTCAAACTGGTGTCAAATGGACTTGGGAGCACAATATATATAAAAACATAATTCAAAGCGCTACATAGGCTTACTTTCACATCTTGTAAGTACAACAAGTACAATGCTTTTGTGCTTCAATCACTCTCTGTTGTAGGATGATATTGGTATACAAAAGCACAATGGAACGGCTTTGACATTGCTTGCAGCCAACAGGAAAAAAAAAAAAATGAATTAGACAGGAAGGGGCCCTCCTACACCAGACTACACTCCTGCTGAGGAGCTGGCCCCCTGTCCCTCAAATCGGAAGCCAAAGTGGTTCGCTGGTCTCTGAACACTCATGCCCTCCTAAGAGACCCACTCACAATCCATGCACTGAGCTCCTAGGGATTTCCAACAAATGGCGATGCCCTGTTCCAAGGTAATTAATCGGTCAGTAGGCAGTGGTTTTATACTCCTTAATCTGTTATCTAGAACATAACCTACTCCTGCGTAGGTTAGGTGTGCAGCATAAGTCACCATGGCGATGTACCCCGGTAAGAAGGGAACCACTATCGTCATCCTGAAAACCCAGATTTCAACTTGAAGTTACCTCGCTAACCCCACATCCTGCTTCATAGTACAGGTCTCTGGTCACTGATTGAGTGACAGGAGGCACAAAGCAGATGGGGATTAAAAAAAAAAAGCTGATTTGGGCTCTGTTGTCCATATATCTGAGCTAATGCTCTTTTTAATTAAAATCGTATCTGATTCAGTCTGGTACTGTGCAATTTGTTTCACTGCATATTCATTCATAAATACAACAACATGTCCTCGCCCTGGAGTATACAATTAAAGTCCTAGTGTTTAAAAAAGAGGTGTTGTCATGCTGGGACGCATCATTTCTTAGTATTTAGGGATTAGTGGTATAGTTATTTTGTTTAAATTATTGATGCTTGTTACAAATAATTTTGGCAGCTTCACTGCAACATTGAGAAAGCCACACTTTGTGTTAGGCTACCAAAACTTACAAAGTAACAGTTAAACTCTACTGTAGGACAAGTGCTAATATGAACCGACAGCCAGTGATTGCCCTTGGGCTTTGTTGCCTTAAACTGAGCCTTCCAGGCACTTTAGACATGATTAGAGTTAATTAACTTGGATTTCTAGAACCTGATCCCTACAATGCATCCTGCAGTTGGTGAGCTTTCTAGCTAGCTAGCTAATAAGATCAAGTCAAGTCTGGTTTATTTCATGACTTTTAAACATAGCCCTGAGACATTAGGCACTGATGACATTAATTCATAATACAGAAAAAATACATACAAAGACAAAAGAATGATGTTCATTGCCACAAAGCAGCACGTATTAATTATATAATATGGAGTGTAGTATATTACAGCAGTAACAAACAAAACAACTGCAATAAACAAAGCAAAAGACAACTTTTGGCAGCATGCTGCAGGTCAGCAGTGATTTCAGACTCTGACACAAGTACAGATGAACTCAATTTTAAAATTGCAGTGACAGCGTTTTGCTGTAATCAAGTAATTGCGGATTGGAGTCCCAATGTGAATTTAATAAAAGAGTCACTCTCTAAGCAATATTTGCATTCATTGTGCAGATACTTAAGACAAGATATAAAAAAAAAAAATAAACTCAGAAATTTAAATACTCATATTTCTGGCCCATATAACAAAAACGTGATGATAGTTGAGGAAGAACTTTGTATTAAACAACACTGTGTTTCAGTCTGGCGGATTGTTTGTAAAACTGGTTAAGCCTGAAGCTAAACCTAAAAACTACCCTGATGAGGACCTACTTGAACCTGCTTCTGAAACAGAATTTCTTGAAAATAAAAGGAATTATTGAAGTAAGTCTGGTCTAACTAGTAATCTTGCACATTCTTCTGTTGTCTCTGTACCAAAATTTCCGCATTCATTAACGTCACTACAGTGGACAGTTATTCGAAAGCCTATAGCTTGTATATGCATGGATTACAATGGTGTAAAGGAAAAATCATATTTGCTGAATATTATTTGAGGAGATTTTTTTAGCTTCAGGGACATTATCGGGACAGAGCTAAACACTACAATAGAAAGAGCATCCTCAAAATTTGACATACTGTAGTTTTGGTCATTTTTCCATAGACAAGAGCAGTATAGGTTAAAATATGTTAAAAATATTTGTTTTACGCTAATAAAGTGACATTTCATGTTCACAGCTTTCATGTAATGTTTTTTGAGAGAAGTGAGGTTGGGAATGCAAGGTAGCCTGGGAGCCTTGGTGATAACTGATAACTAGGTCAACTACAACATAGATAAAAAAAAGTATGGCTGGATAACTGCTATTAGGCTCAGGGGCATAAACTAGTCCCTCCCACTGTCTGTGCAACGTGTATATATCCAGTCACCTTAAAGTAAAATACAAACTAGTAGGTAGACAGGTTTACTGCCTGCTAACACTTTTGAGTCACGCTACGCTTTAGATTTTTTCTAAAATATAAATACACAGTGATCTTTGAAAAAACAGGTCTTTTAACAACTCTTCCCGCTGTTCTGAAGATATTTCTCGAATCCTAAAACACTCGTCTAACCATGTGGATAAAAAAATATTCTGTCTGCTGCACAATGAAAGATTTTTAACTGATTTCACAAGTTGCGACTGTATTTCCTATCCAGGCAGTCAGAAATTACATGTCCTTTCTCGCACTGCAGCACAAACTTAATGGGGCTCAAGCCCTGAGGCCCAACGACATAAAAGACCCATGAGGCTCGGGGGGGAAAAATTAAATTCACGGGGAAAAAAAAAATCATGCTTGTAGATGCTGCATGTCACTCAATGTCAATCACACGTATGACGTGCCTGTCTTTTTGGTCCAATGAGTTGCTGTTTGAGTGGAATATTACTTCAGCTGCAGGCATGTCAGAAATAAATGTGAAAGTGGAGCTCAAAACTGCAAAAATCAGGCACAGATATTAAGAAAGATCCCAAAGCTGACAGGATATTTCAAAGCTGCAAGCCAGGAGGTTGAGACGACCGAAAACCCTCCATCAGCAGTAGCAGAGCTGACAAGTGAAATGATAACGTCAATGAGGACACCTGCTTCCACAGGTTAGCAGGCTAGATCTTAGGTAGTTAGCTAACTAGCTTGAACGAACAAATAATGAAAGGCCCAAACCAATCAGCATTATCAAGTGCAATTCGAGATAGTTATGACTTTGAACTTTAACATAAGCTAGTGCTAAGCTAACGAATGTTAAGTATAACCATCCCAGGCTCCCAGTCTAGCATTAGATAATGTAGTTAAACTTTATAATAATGGTACAAACTATATACTTAAGTAATGCTACGACTCATGATGATTTAACTTAATGCATGAATTACTGCAGGATGTATCATGGATTCCTGCTGCTCACATTAACAAATGATCAAGTCACTATGGCTTTATGTGATTAGTTCAAACACATTTGCTCAGCCTCTCTGACAAAAAATAGCTTCATGTTTCTATGAGAATATACCCAATGATATTTTTGGCACATTTACAACATAGTGGGTGGAACATGACTTTTTTTTTTTGTTTTGTTTTTTTTGTATTGATGTTGTAAACAGTGTAGTGTAGAGTTTTAATTTAGCCGGTCTAGTGACTGGTCTAATGTGGGCTCTTTTAAATTCAGGAGTGGTACGTGTGTGTGTGTGTGTGTGTGTGTGTGTGTGTGTGTGTGTGTGTGTTGGCGCGCAGGCGGGGGCTTGAAAAAGTTGTAGCCCCAGGGCCCGTGGTACTTTAATGTGGCCTTGCTTGCTCCTTATGTAAAACACATAACAAAATATTGACGAATTTTTGTATAAAACCATAGAATGTTGTTAATTTTTTAGGTGGGCTCATGCGGTAACAATTGAGCAAGGAGGTGCAAGATTGCCTAGATGTGTTCCAGAAAAAACGACAACACCTGAAGGCAACACATGCATCCATGCTCTTTATAAAGCCTTTCCACTCGGTAAAAATGTCCCCGTTCTGTATGTTATGTTCAGGACCCAAAATAATTACAAAGACACCTAAGCCTTAATCTACCTATAATATGCCCACAGCGCCAGATCTGTGGGACTGAAGAGAGTTTCCATCAACCTTATCGAGCTTGGTGATATTTTTCCTCTTTCACATTCTCGGTGTAATGTGACTGTTGGCTTTATTTGTCTGGCGTCCCTCTAATATTCATTACAGCGCCACCGCAGAGCCTTTTCCCCGACGGTACCAACCGTTGCGCAAACATAATATCCCAGACTGACCCGCTCAGAAACGCTGAAATCTTATTCTCGCTCTTTTCAGCAGAGATAACCGTAGATCTGGCAGGTGACAGGCAGACATTAGCAACACACACATACACAATGCGAAGTTGGAGAAAGGACACATACGACGATGAAGCCGGTTTACTTACGTCTCTGCAGAGAAGCCATGGAGACGATGGTGCTGAGGAGGGTCGTCATGACTGGAGTCTGACATCAGCAGTGGATGCTACTGTGTGTGTGTGTACCTCCCCCCTCCTCTCTTGTCATCATTACCGAGAAAGGGAGGGTGAAAGAGATGAGGAAAAGCAGCTGACTTTAGTTCTATTTTCTATTGACTGGTTCTTAAGAAAATTCATAGAGGAACATACTTTCACAAATACTAAGACATCTATTTCAAAATAAATTGCTACATTGTACTGGTGCATTTAGTTTATTATGATTATGATTATAGCCTGTTTGTTGCAGAGCCAGAACCTATTTGCAGACTTACATAAGGGTAAACTGAGTTTGATGGTAAAATAGATCATTACTAACAACTGTTTCATCCAATCAGAAACTGAGATCACTTAGATGTCACTCAGCCTCTTTCTGCGTAGCTGTGTTTCATGCTTGTACACCAAAGAAACCAAAGTCTTTTTTTTTTTTTTTTTTTAAGAAAAACTCAACTTTACTAATTTGAGCAATATATTGTGATGGTTTAAGGATGGGGATGTCAGGCGGTCCACCAGTTTGGTCCATATCTCAACAATTATGGGATGGATTACAATGAAATTTTTGCACACCTATTCATGTTGCCCAGAGGATAAATCCTACTGACTCTGTTGATCCCTGAGTTTTCCTTTAGTTCCACTTAATTAAAAACATAATTATAATTTTAAAACTGTAGATAAAAAATTAGCTCCAACCATCTTGGGGCCCTGGGTAGTTACTGGAGTTCCACGATTCTCTGCATTCAAATGAGTGAGTTTGACTTTTCTGTTACCAGTGATCTATTACTCTACAAATCTCCTGCTGATTCAGATGAAAGAATAAATGATTTATCACGGCCTTTGTCTTTTACAATGATTATGTTTCAGTTGGATTTGTGTTGATTTATAAACAGTACAGCATCACATTGGTTATCACTGAGATACACATACATAGACACACGCACATTTGCTCACTCAAACATGCTCACATGTAATGATGTTAACGTTATAAATTGGTAAATGATGAATGTGGTGAAGTATTTGACTTGCAAAGGGAGCTTAACACACATACACTACAGCACAGACTGAATCTGTGGTGTTGCTGTTAATGAAGATGTGTCTTTTAAGTGGAAGGGTTGTGACAGAGACATATTCTACAGTGAATATTTGTAGTGCATTGAAACCATTTCCAAATTTTTCTTATGAATTATGTTTTTTGATTCTGCATATCATCTGTGAAAGCAAATCATAGTGCTGCTAGTTATACATGCATCAACACATGTAATGTTTCCAGTATGCTTCACATAAGACAGTAGCAATACAACAAGACGTAACTGTATGAAAATAATGCAGTGGAGAAAGTGTCATCGGACAACAGCATGATGTATGAATTCAGTTAGTTAGTTTTAGCACCTGAGGTTTGGTTAAGAACTTTAGATATATTTCTGTGGGGAGGGAGATATTAGATATAATTCTGTGCTGTTTTCATATGTACATACAATATTAATTATTTAAATGAATTTTGTATATGCTTGTGTAAATTTTGTTACAGGAAATTGTGACAAAATATATCTTTGAACAACCTTTTAGTCCATGAGAAAGATGAGATGTTTACGAAAAGCAACTGACTTAATTAAACATTAACTTTGACAAAATCTCCAGACAATATTGTTGATGCAAAAAAGTAAGTAAAATTGAATTTAAAAATTGAACCATAACAAAAAGAGGAAACAAAATTTAATAGACTTTTGTTTTTCAAACAATCATATGATTCAAATCTCTTTCATGTCACACATTTGGCTACACATTTCATCTTCCAGATGAGTCAGCTATAGGAGCTCAGCCAGCGTAGGATGGTGATAGGGAAAGTACACAATGGTGACATTGGAGCTTGGCTGAAAATAAAAAACAAGCCCACATTTGGACCAACTGCAAATATCATGTCAAGGCACGTCAACGCACACTACACAAAACATTAGCGATAAGATGTTTAATAACATTGCGTTACTTTTTAACTTATATTAACTTAAGCCAACTAGGTTCCAAAAGGCAGCACTTTAACCTTATGTAGTACTAGCATCTCACAGCAATGGGACATTGCTTGCAGATGGGGGTTTAGCTGAACTTAAAAGTCAATAGCGTGGCTAGAAAAACTGGATAACCTTTTGCATAAGAGAGGTTTGTTTAAAAATTGTCTTGTCTAAAAGTGTTAGACATGCTCACCATACTAAAACATGCACAATATAATGGCTTCACACATTTGATAGTCAGGTCTTGTTGATTTTGAAGCGTTCCATGCAGCTAAAATGTAGCATTTTATGAGGAATTTCGGTTTTGGACTTGAATAAATATGCTGGGCGGTAGCCAGCTTGCTCGCACTTAGCTTGAGTTGTATGCAAAAATATTACAAATATTTTTTTTTCAAAATGTATGCAAATAGTAGTGTACAAACTATTATAAACCATTATATAAAATAAAAGAGTTTTACTTGACTAAAAGCTGACTAAAAAAAGCTGACTAAAACTAATATGGACTTTTGATTAGGGACTAAGAATGAGACTAAATCTAAAAATAACTGACAAAATGAACACTAGTATGTGCAGACCCATCATTATGTGAAGGCCCCAGAGGGCCAGGCCGCCTGAGCCTGAGTGCTGTCCTGACTTAATAAAGGGTTTAAAAGGCTATCATTTTTGTCAGTTATCTATATTCATTATTTCTTTTCTCTGTGAACAGGGAAGGTGACCGACCGAATGAATTAACTAAAAACCAAGAAAACATGCAGCTCTGCCATATGGAAAAGGAATAAACCTTGGACTTCACTGACATGGAGGATGTTTTAGTGAAGGAGGTGAGGTGTATGGTCATATATGTAGAATATAAATCATGTGTGAAAATAGAGATATGGCTCAGAGGCCATAGGTCAAAGGTCCTCAGAAGGGGTCTTGCAGACCCCAAAGGCAGGTAATGCTTTGTAACTAAAACCATATTTGCCTGACAGTTTTTAGGAAAACAACTGTCCTATTTAAGAGTCGGTGACCAAGGCTGAATTTCAGAGTGGTTCATTGGCTTCACACCCTCTCACAAGCAAATCTGCAGATGCTTGACTTGACGCTGTTCTTCTTTATAATAAACCTTTATATGTAATCAAGACAGTGTCAGCGGAGTCTCCTTCATCCTCTTCACATCATCAACACCATCAAATAAACTACAGAGGAAGAGGAGTGTGATGGAAATCTGTCAGCTGGTCAACACGTGATGAATGAGGTTTCAGGAGACCCAGATGTCTTAAGCAGAATCATATATTGAAGCACGATGCATCACGGAGAATAGAGATAACGCTACAAGTTGAACACTATAATGCCATCCAATTCTGAAGGATTCCTTCCTGGTAAACTGTATTTAAACTGATATACTACTTCATACTTACTACATGCCCACATAAGGCTATTCATCATGGAACCACATCACATCCATACATGTGTGAAGATTCTATTGATTACAAATGGCTAAACATTAAACCACGTTTGACCTAAATCACATTGTATATCCGTCCTACTTAGACAAGACTTGTGTAACTAATTGACCCTTAGAGACAGAGACATAGGCTGCTATTTATTGATGTTTACTCCTTCAACACGTACTCAATCCCAACTTGTCACAAACGTACACTTGATCAGGGCCTTTTGGCATCACTTTTTAACGCATTTGATACCCATTCAGTGTCATTTTTGTACGTGCAGGGTAGTCCGATAGGAAAGCTGTGTCCTAAAAATTACTTTTCTATACAACAAAATGCAACAGTACAATACATTTTGTACGGAGTTTAATTGCAATGGAATTACATTCTTTATTAACATAAGTATATGTTGTTAATTTACATCTTTGGCAAGTCACAAATACGTTGATACTGAACGTTTGTTTTCCACGAAAATATCCTATCTAAAAAGAACAATATCCACTTGTAGTGACTACAGTATTATTAAACTTTTTTGTGGTTACAGCACTTACAGCATTTGGTTAAGGTTAGGGAAAGATTGTAGTCCATTTTAGTACAGAAAAAAGTTCACAGTGACTTCAGAAACAACATGTTTATATTTAACCGAAACCACAATCTTTCCCTAACCTTACCCAAAATGCTATTGTTGCCTAAACCTAACTGCAGACAGGACTGGATGCATACCCCACTCCCTGGTGTGACAATCATGCACTTTGTATGCCTACCATTTAGCCCAACCTCCTGGCGGTTCCACTACAATTAATAAATGTAGTACTTCATTCATGCTGTATTGTGCCCTGAAAATTGAAAAATTATGCTAAAGGGGTACACAGTGTGCTAAAAAGTGATGCCAAAGGGGTTCCAAGCATCCATATGTGACGAGTTGGGAGTGAGAAGGTGTTTCTGGGGCTGTGGTGACTGCATGCTTCAGATCACGAAAGGCTTTGTTCTTATCCTCTGTCCACTGCCCATTGGGAGGAGCAGAGTGCACTCTGGCTGATCACAAGGCGGAGTCCATAGCAGCAAAATCATAAATCCAACATCTGCAGTAATTTGCCATCAACAGAAATGTGAGCATCTCTCTCTTAGGTGGAGGAATGTTGCCCGTGGTGAAAAGAGACACTGTCCACTCTTCAGAACATGTCCCAAGGATGTCACTTCAGGCTGACAAAACTGTAGCTTAGCCAAAGAAGATCTGTGACCACATTCAGCCAGTCTTTGCAGCAGCAAGATAGAGTCAGAATGACAAGATTCCTTTAGTGGAGAAGCTATCAACAAGTCATCAGCATATTGTAGGAGGGTGCTTCCCTTGGCATCTGCAAATCTTCCAGATCACGTTTTACCACTGCTGCATATACTGCAGGACTCTCGATGAATCCCTGCACCAAGTGGGTCCACTGTAGGTACTACAGTGTTATTAATGGCTTGCAAATCTTGAACAAATCGCCATTCATCTAGACAGCCTGGTTTTGGAATAGGTAAAATAAGAGTGTTGCACAGACTGCTAGTTTCAACCAACACACCTTGAATCACACCTTTAAATCCAGGTATTGCTTTCTGAGGCAAGTGGTATTGTTTAATTGTAGTCTGCATAGCATTAGCTTTGAGTATCACTCTGTGAGGCGGAGCAGATTTAACTAATGGTTTTTATGTTTACCCCGCAAAACGGTTGCAACTTCAGAAAGATCAGAAAGGGTCCATACTGTACTGAAAGATGTGGTTGCCGCAGTACAGATGTACTCTGTGGCGGGGAAATTTGTTCACTCAGACGTAACATGTGCAGGTCATCACCAAGGATTGTTATCAATTGCATTTGAGAATTTGATACAGCTTCTCTCAGTGACTGGCTTCTGACCACCATTTCTCCAACATGTTTTGGTCCATAACCAGGTATCACTGCTAAAGTAACTTGTGGACATGAGGTTTGAACAACTGAACAATTTTCTCTGTTTGTCAGACAATTCAATTGGTAAAGCACACCCCTTTGGACCCACAAGCAAAATTTGCTCACACTTGATTCACTCTTGTCTATCCAAAAATGAATCAGCCAATAGCTTGTACTCATCTGAAGGATTAAATGCTGCTGTACAATGACAACACAAGACAAGTCTCATAGCAGACTCATAGCAATGATGCACATGCTGGTGAAGTTTGGCAACATGTTGAATATTTGACACAGTGAAGGTATGTAGCATATCAACATTTGACCATGTCCAGCCAACAAACAGTCAATGGTGGGTTTTAAAAATTGAACTGCCTGTAAAGCCCTTTCATTAGGAATGGTTAGAAAGAATCCATTTGGAGTACAATGAATTTACAATGTAGTTTCCATAACAAATCATGACAAATTGTTTGGGCTTTTCTAAGAGAAGATGAAGGAATGTTGAACCTTTCACTGCTACAGTAGATTTTTACATTGGCTCTGCATTAGGAATGCCTGAGACTCTTACAGTAGTAACAAAATTAGAAATTGGTGTACACTCTTGCTCATTAGCTTTAACTGCTGAAATACTAGCTCCACTATCTACCACAATTTCAGAGTAGTATCATTAACCTCATCTGGCATAGTTGGATCTTCAGAGGGACTTTTGGAAAGCCGAATTGTTGCAGCTTGCAGTTTAGGTTGTTGCTCTGATCCATCTCCTCCATGGCCTCTAAAAAACTGACTGTGAGTCATTTTCCCCTTGAGTGGTGGTGGAGGTGGTGCTGTTGAAGCAGGTGGACAGTCACATGTTGTGCAACCATGATCTGTAGTGCAGAATTTTCAAAAACGTTATGGGTCTCTACTGCCACAGTTGCAGCAGTTTCCTTTACTTTGTTTGTTATTGTTTTTACTGGGGTACTGTCCACCCCCTTTTGAGGCTTGTAGTCAATGTTCACATGCTGCACCATCTGTTTAGGACCTGCAAATCACTGCTTTGGGAGAAAAACCTGGTTTCTCTGTAAAACCATTATTTTATTTATTGTTTTTTCCAAACCAGGGAGTGCCAATCCACCAAATACAATTTGTAAGCATCAGCAATGTGTGACTTTAAAATTTGTAGAAAGGTCAGGCATTGGAGTCCCACACTGGTAAATTTCTGGGTGAAGTAAGGCAAGGATCCTTTACTTCCTTGCACACACTGAATAACCTGTGCGAAATCACTTCGGCTTCGTGCACTGTCTGGGTACACTCTGTATGTTGGTGTTAGAATGTTTCCATCTATCAGATTAGCAAAAACATTTTGGACTCCATTTTCACACAGAAGTCAAATTTCTGATTAAAAAATAAATAAGGTTGAAAGACAAGTAGCTTTTCCTGCAGAAATAAAAACTCTAAATTAATCAGCTCATAGTAAAACAGTAGGTAATTGTGGCTGCAATTATTAAGGGGACGGGGTGAAAAAATATCCACTTATCACTGACCAGGGCAGGTAATGTTAAAATCACCCCATGTCACAGAGAGAAATAAACCTAGTCTGAAATGGGTTTAATAAGTCAGTCACTGGTGTTCATATTGTTGAGCCTGATTTTCCGTTTCCTTGAAACTCCAGTTATGAATTGGCCCATTTTACTGCCATTTTTGGCAGTAAAATGGCCCAAATTTCATTAAGTTGCAGGTATTGATTGCCAGGAGTGTTTTAATGCAGTGTGCTTCTTTGCTTCATGGTATTAAAAAAAATGACTATAATTAAATGAAACACACACAAACACGCTGTGAGAAGCACACCCACAGCATGATGCTGCCATCACCATGCTTCATCGTAGGGATGGTATTACCCAGGTGATGATCAGTGCCTGGTGTTCTTAGGACATATTGTTTGTTTGTAAAGTTTTTGTCTCAGACTAGAGAATCTTTTTCCTCACGTGCTCAGAGTCCCTTAAATGCTGTTTAGCAAACCCCAAGAATGCTGTCATATGCCTTTTACTCAACGTAATACCCGTCTAGCCGCTCTACCTGGCCTGATTAATGGAGTGCTGCTGAGAGGGTTGTCGTACCAGCAGGTTCTCCCATCTCTGCAGAGGACTTTTGAAGTTCTGTTAGAGCGACTATTGGGTTCTTGGTCACCTCCCTGACCAAGGCCCTTCTTGACTCAGTTTGGCCGGACGGCCAACTCTAGGAAGAGTCTTAGTGGTTCCAGATTTCTTCAATTTCAAGATTTATTGAGGTCACTGTGCTCCTAGGAAAAAAAAGCTTTACAAATGGTTTCATACCCTTGCCCTGATCTATGCTTCGACACAGTTCTATCACAAAGGTCTACAGAGCGTTCCCTGCTCTTCATGCCTTGGTTTTTGTCCTGCCATGCAGTGAATTGTGGCACCTTATATATACATGTGTGTGCCTTTCTAAACTATGTCCAATCCATTCACAGATGGCTTCCAATCAAGTTCTAGCCACATCTCAAGGATAATTAAAGCAAACAGGATGCACCTGACCACAATTTGGAGGGCCACAGCACTTTTGTAAACAACAGATTTGAGTTTCTGATTTTTAAGATAGTGAAGATTGATGGGCAATAATGGCAATTTTATCCATTTTCAATTACTGTAGATCTTCAACACAATAAAGTACAAAAGCTTTTCTGAAGCAACATATATATATCATCATCTCTACTGGAGTCAGACTTACATTGTATATGTCTCTCTTTGGCTTCCTAAATATTCTTCTTTTCACACTAGTCACTACAGTATTCTTTTCTTAATCTTCCATTTCACACTGAGCAGACAGCATATACACTAAATGTCTTGTTTCAGCCTTTGACCTGGTAGAGGCTGCCCCAGTTTTATATAATATAGTTGTTGAGAGCTGTGAACCAAAACAAAGAAGCAGATTTGCATCTCAGTGTTATCAGCATTGCTAGCAACCAATCATTTGATTTGTAAGGTGAAATGACTAAAATGCATAATTGATCTATAAAGTTGTTCATTTTAAAGCATGAGTATTGAGACTATGTCTCTGTGATTAGCTGTTTTAAAATGGAAGCATGCCATTTACCTTGTATTGGTGTTCATACAAGGTTTATTGCATCAACAGTTAAATCTGAGCACAGACTCTTTGGTTTGCTGTCTCAATGGTTTTAAGAGAGCTGAATGTCTGCTTGTCAGCGCTGCTGCTAACTGTGTCAACTTCTCAAACATGAGTCACATTGGTTCCACAGGCCTATATTTAGCTGTGATCCCCAAACAGCACTTCTAACTGAAATAAACTGAGCCCAGCATACAGACACAGAGGGGTGTACCCAGGTTGCATTATGTGATGCAACTTGGCTCCTCTGCTTATGTTTTCATCTGCCTGCTTCAAGTGGAAGGAATAATAGACTTTGTTATTCCAAAAACAACAGTCTGCTAAATCAAATCTACCCAACAGCTGCAGAAAGGTAGCTACTTTTTCAAGATGTAAGAATAAAAAAAAACACCTACATGCATTTTTCCTGCAGCCAGCTATGACATTAACAATAACAACAGTCAAGAAGAGCTGCACGACTGTTGAAAGTTAAAAGGACGAAATGCGATATTTTTGCTCACAGAACAACTGGCTCAATATCAAAGCTTGGGTGAAAAATATGTAGCAAAGTCACATTGCTGGCTCCTCAGAAAGAGGAGTGACTGAAGCTGTCAACTGAATGGAGTGAGTGTTTAATTTCTGCCTTTGGTACTGACAAGGCTAGACAACAACATTCATTGCGTAAGAAAATCAAGGAAAACGGAGATTCAAGATGTCACTTAAAAGATGGCATCACATGATAAAATTAACAAGATGGGCCAAAGTCCTACACTTGAGCAAGATGTGCATGGATATTTTTGACCATATTGCAACATATATGAGGAAAAAAGTTGTCGAAGGCATAATCAAAAACAAAAGAAAATTGTACATATTAATTGACAATCCACCACAATCAATGGCAAGTCTGTGTTGGTGGGCTGTTTGATGGCAGCCATTGCCGAAGCACAGCGAGACACAATATTTTTTTAGCTGATCAAGTTGGATGGGATGACAACTAATGGTATTACAGTGACATTACTGGTATGCTTTCACAAACGCGGCTTCAATAATGACTTTTTGGGCGAGTATACTGTGTCCTTTGCCTGTGATGGACTATCAGCAATGCTTGGTAGAAGAGTAGGGGTTGGTACACAGCTTTATGCTAAATACCCAGACTTTTTTGTATGGCGCTGCTCAAATCATCATCTAGAACTGGCAGTTGGGGATGTGCTCAAGTAAATCACTGGACTTAACCATTTCAAGACTTTCTTTGACAAACTGTACACTTTATACCATGCCTCACCCAAAACCCAGAGTGAAATTTGTTCATTGTACATACAGCTCTGCGCAGCCCAACACTGCAGCTGCCGACTCAACAGATTTGTGTCTTCGAGCCAATGGTCTTAACACTTGGCCCCTACACAAAAACTGTTCTTCAAACTGAAACAGAAAAGTATTTCACAGGATAATCAAAGAATTGTGAAAATCACAGCAGGACAGTTTTTTTTTTCTTTTTTATGGCATGGCTGAAAATTTGAAGTACAGGAGGGCTACAACAATTTCCTCTCACACAAGAAAGCTCCTCTGTTAGAGGCAGTAACGAGCTGATGAGGGACAAGGTTCTGCAACCAGACAGTTGCCCTGAGGGACATTTGGACATTCAGCATGCAGAGGCAGAGATGGTATATTGTGTGATACACTAAAAGTAGAGAGCGGAAAAAATCAGAAAGCATCCATGGGTTTTGGGAATTCAAGGAATTAGGGGCATCCTGGATACCAGCTGCCATGAAGCCCTTACTCAAAGCTATCCATAGCATCACTGTCTCTACCATTGAATGTGAGCAAGCCTTCAACAGCATGAACAACATTCTTACAGTCAAAAGGAACTCCCTTGTTGTAAACAGAAAACTGTAAAATTATGTGAGATCATGGCTGGCCGAGGGAAGAAGATCTGCAGATGAAACAGCTTGTGAAGCCCCTGATGATGAAGCAGCTGGGTTCAGGTGTGTGAGTTGGCATGGAAGCACAGGTGATTGAGGATTGAAGACAGGTGAACATACGGACATGGGAAAAAGTCTGGGGACATTTTGTGGACGGATGGAGAATGGCAGGTCTGAAAAGGATGCAGGAAGGAATTGAGGATGGAGACAGTGGGCCAAGGGGAACAGAGGGAGCAGATCATGACACAGTCACCATATATTAGTAACATAAACAGCTGATCCAATGGGGCTTGCCTTTTGAAATTTTAAGCATTAGGATGTTATAGCTCCTGAAAACCTGACTTCCGATCTTTAATATTTCTTACAATATTATAAATTTAAGATTAAAGCAACAATCCCAGTTAAGGTTCGAAAAGCTTGTCTGCTGGAAATGGCTGCCTAAGGTTTAATATGAGGGGCTGATAAGATCTGTGAGACTCAACCATACAGTCCATGTACAGGCAGAGCTACAATAAGAAAATCTAAACAGTAAGCTAAAACAGGCTAAAGTCATTTATTTTCAGTTACTGGCCATATAATTACTGAATAAATGACTCGACAAATGCAGTGTGTTATGAGTACAGCCAAATCAGTCTGATTAGATCCAAGCTTCTCAAAGCTATGGCTCCCAAAAGTAAAGAAATGACTAACTGGCTAAAATAAGGAAAAATGTAGTAGGTGACCATGTAATTTGTATAATACATATATATATAATACAAAGTGTGAGTATTATTTTTTTTATTCTTATTATTATTATTATTTTGAGTGCCCTCCAGGACCCTTCACACAACAGTTATCACACATGTATCGTCTGAGACGATAAAATAACTCATCTAAACATCTAAAAAGTTGCTCAGCTCAGCTGCTAATTGAAAATTAACTGTGCAGTGTGTATATTTTAAAAAATTTAATATGTCAGTGGTTTTAACTCCAACTGTTGTGATAATAAACCATCTCAGACATAGAGGCTTTCCTCAACACTAATCTCTGATATAAAGATTTGGCAGACAGCAAACGTTCCTGTCAGTGTGTGTACTCATATGTGTGTGTGTGTGTGTGTGTGTGTGTGTGTGTGTGTGTGGTCTGCAACATGTGCTTTCAATAGGTGTGCACCTGCATGTCTATGACTTTTCTCTGAATGATTACATCTGTATGTGTATAAGGTGTGCCTGTCGTTCATGTGCAGATCTTATCTGTGTAAAAGGTACTGTTTTAATGTTGTGGCTGAATGGTGTATATATACAGCATATAGATATAAATATAAATAGATATATACACAGCACATATCTACATATATATGCATCTATATCTACCTTTCTATCTATCTATCTATCTATCTATCTATCTATATATGTATCTATCTATATATATATATATGTATGTGAGCATATGTATTATCTAAACAAAGATTTTATAGACTGTAAGAGCAACGCCCAGCAGCACAGTGCTCATCCTGACACTCCATGGTGCTCCACATTTGATCCTGGGGTTATCACCAAGCAGATTTTTTAAAGCAGCAAGTGTGCTGCAGAGGTTTCTGGATATACAGCCAAGCTGCAACACATCTCTGGAGTTTGATGTAGCTGCAAAGGAAGGACAGGAGAAATGAAGGAAAGGATATAACACATATTAGAAATAGAATGACAAGTGCTTGTGTTCAAACTGAGTATGTTACTGTATCGTGATGATAACTAGCATGTTAACTGATATTTAGCTGCAAGGTGCATTTGACTTGCATTGAATTACAGTAACTGCTGGCGTAATATGGAAGCAAATAGTCTGCATAATAAGTTGAATCCTTTTTTTTTAAAGACAATTTTATCTGCATTTCTGCCTTATTGGGAGTCACCAGTGTAGAGAGAGTGACAGGAAACACGGAGCGAAAAGCGGGGTATGACAAGCTGCAAAAGTCCCCGTTTGGGATCAGGGAGTTATGTGGTATGCAATTAGGCTACAAGGCTAGCCCAATGATTTACACATAAAAGCAAGTGAATATCTAACCGTGAAATTGAACAACTACTGAGTACTTACCGATTTCATTAAAATACAGCTGAAATTTCAGCATTGCAGTATTTTACTTTGAAAACCATCAGTCTGAATTTATGTGGTTTGGATTTTCCTCTCGGAAATTTGCAGATGGTTATTTCAAGTAGTTCAATTTCAAAAACGTGACTCTAAGATTTTTTTTAGACTCTTTGTATTTATTTATTCATTTCTGGCTGGATTTATTTTTGTTACAGCTTCAGACAACAAAATTGAAACATGAACACCCGGGCGACTAAGGATTAAGGTCAGGTTACACTGTGACAATCATGTGATCCAAGAAAGAACGGCTCAGATGAGCAACTGGAAACCTCAGACACTCACACTCCAAAAAATTAGTTTTTGAATTTGCACCACTTTAAATGACCTTATGGAAATTGCATAAAGGGAAATTTAGAATTTATGTGGTCTCCTTTGACAAATATTTTAAAGAAGTAAAATGTTTCAGTGCTATAGAGAAAACCTAATTGATGTAACTATGCTAATAACTGATCCAGCCTTAGAACAGAGCCTTTTTCAATAGTATGTTGTGTGGCTCACTTCTTATGATAGGACATAATTTTTTTTCTCTTAAAAATGAACTAAATTTGTTGTTTGTCTTATATCTATATTTCTGGCAGCCTTTAACGAACATCATTTCCCATCAGCCCTCGATGTGTCGGTAAAAGCTCAACATAAGAGGTGAATCTGTGAGTTTCTAGAGAGTAGATATTACAACTATGAAGCAGAAACAATTACTCTAAAAGAGAACGTTTGTGAGTTTTATGGAAATGGGTAAAAACCAAGTTACGTTGACATAAGTACCTAGGCAACGAGCTTGTAAATTTTCGTGGGAGCTGTAGCTTCTTCTGTGCTCACAAAGTAATCCTTGTTTAACTTTGTTAAAATCACAAGTGTTTCCATTTCTAATAGAAACTACTGTAGTGGAGCTGATTTGTCTTAGAATATGGAAAGAAAACCAGAGGAACACGCTTCATTTTTTCAGAACTACTAATGAAATAAATTCTTAATGAAAGACTGCATTGAGTTATCGAAGCTGGTGGAACAGAGGCTAACCCAGACGTGACTTTGGCTCTCAGTGGCATTCAAATTTCAAGTATTCAGTGGTGGTTCCATTTCACAATTGGGTATTTAGGTGCTATAAAATTGTAATCATTATGGATTTTCTTTTCTTACAAACTTTTTCTGTCGTTACAGAACACATCAGAAAAAGTTTGTTAATCCCACACAGATACAGTGTAAATGAATATTCTAAGTTTGTGCATCTGCACTGCATTGCATCAGTTTTACATGATCTATGTAACTGTGACTTTATTGAATAACTGATTAACTAATAAATGAATTTGGGACATTTTCATACATTGTAACGTTAAGGTCCATTTAGACTTTGTATGGTTGATAATCACTGTATAAAACAATAAAAGGCGTGTACAGATTTATTTATTCCATCAATGCACTATTTATAAATTATGGCCAGTCATAAAATTTAAATTTGAATTGGTAATTATTTATATCACTTAGTGTGAAGCACACCAAGTTGCTTGTGTATGAATTGTGTTTCAGCAGTAAAGTTTTCTGTACAAGCATGAACATCAGTAGCCACTGTACACAGGACCAACTTAATCACTGCACAGTCATTTTACTGCAGGAACTCACTGTTGCCACTGAAGCAACTGTCCTCAACTCCCGCACAGGGCAAAGTGGCATTGCAGGTCCCCGCTAAGCTGTCAGCTGAGCTTGCACACGCAGGACAAAACTTCCCATTCGTTAAACGATTGGGAACTGGAAACATATAAGAGAAGGAAACAGAAATTGTGACAGGCTTGTTTGAACTGCCGGTGTTGCTACTGCTGAATGACTCTTGAATACCAGGCCTCAAGCTGAACTAACTTTACTGAAATGTCATTGTCCCAGTAGCTTTTAGCATTGGCGCTCCCCTCACTGGTGACTGAAACCTCCATTGTCATTTCAGCTATAACTGTATGTTACTGGCTAAAAGAATAGATCGACATTTTGGGAAATATGCTTATTTGATTTCTTTTGAAGAGTTAGATGAGAAGGTGGAAGCCACTCACATATCGTAATGGATGAGCATAAAGACTGGAAGCAGGGGGAAATAGGCTCTGTCCAAAGTTAAAAAATACCCCTACCAACAAGGTAGACAAGATACATTTTGTAAATAAGACGGCTTTAGACTGGTTGGTAGGTGTATTTTTGAGCTTTTGAGGGGCAGGATAGCTATTTCCCCCTCCTTACAGTCTTTATGCTAAGCTAGGCTAACCATATCCTGGAAACTCCAGTCAACACACAAGCATAAGATTGGTATCAATCTTCTCTCAGTGTCAGAAAAAAGAAAAAGTGTAATTCTCAACATGCTGAACTCCAGTGAAAATTAGGATTAGGATCAAATGTGACACGTTTAAACTTGCCCTGGGCTTGGAGATGCAAGAACAAAAGGTTTTACAGAAGGTTGCTGACTGCTTAATGTCCCTTGATAAAAGTAGCAGAGAACTTACTGGCCAGTGTCTGAAGGTTGCAGTTGTTGGTAACACAGCAAAGCTGAGTGTGGGATTCCTGTGTGAAACCTCGGTTCACAGACCATTCAGTCTCAATGCTGATAGGAGTGGTGCAGGACAGCAGTGATGAACAGGTTTTATTCACTGTCACACTAACGTGTGTAGTTGTCTGAATCACTGGCAGGAGGGAAAGAAAAAATATGTGAATGACAAAAGAAAGAAGAGATTGATTTACAAATTATTCACTCACTCTTGTTATCTTATGACAAAAACCCACTTTATCCCATCACAAAAGTATGGAATTGTTGATATAGTGTACCTGATATGTCATTAACATGGCTGATGGCATTGAAAAAGCATTGGGTTTACATTATTATAAATTACTGGCAGCCACCTGAAGTGACAGTTCTGCATGCGGTACTCGTGGCAGGACACTGGACTGAGGTTGCGTTGGAACATGTTTCGTTGGCACACGTATAGCAGCATAGCGAATCAGCTGAAAAGGGAACAAAACCATTTACAGCATTCAATTCATTTCTGTTTTATTTCAAGACAGATGGACCACAGCTAAAATAAGATACAGCTCATACCCCAACTTACACACAATGCACAACAGGTAGGTCAGAGTACCAAGATAACATTTGGAACATTTTTCTCCACGACTGGAGGCTACAAATGATGCAGAATGCCAAAATTTAAAAAAAAAGTTCAAAAATAATGGCACTATATCAAAGTCAGTCTCATCAAATAAATATTTATATCTATTCTATTATTTATCTTCTCTGCACATAGTCCTATGACTGTACATTTACACAGTATACATACACTGTCCCCACACAGGTAATATTATAAATATTTATTTTATTTTTTCACCAAGATAACATTTGCATTACATGTACAAACATAGAGTTTGAGTTATCTTTCTTCCCTATGTAACTACTATACAGTATATGTAACAACACACACTGTCCAATGTAAATTGTATATTGTTTTATTGTATGATTTTTTACTGCATGTAATATGTCATTGTATTGATCTTCTGCCCAGGGAATATAACTGACCCTCCTGTTGCATTACAATTCACACCATGCAATGGACAACTTGTGCAGCAGAACAATCACTAAAGTCCACATTTGCAAAAGGCCTGTGTCAAAAAGTTCGATTTTTCATCCTTACTTTACACTCCTCAGAGAAATGCTATGACCAGATAATTTAAGTGGTGCTGTTAATGATTTCACTGCTGATTAATCTATAATCTAGCATCTCAAAAAAATCAGAAAAATTATTGAGTACATTATTACAAACAGCCTAAGGTTACATCATCTATTGGCTTGTTTTGGCTGATCAACTAAACCACCCTAAACCCAACAATATTCAATTTACTATTATATAACACAGAGAAAATCAACAAAATCTCACAATGAAGAAGCTACAATTACTAATTATTTGCATTTTTCCTTAAAAGTTAATGATTCATTTCTGATTAAAAGGTTGTTGATTAATTTTCTTTGGATCAATTAATTGATTAATAGTTCCTGAACTGCAGATCGGGCCTTTAATCATACACATATCAGAATTGCATGTTGTAAAAGTCAAAAGTGCTTTCACTTGCAGCACTGTAGCGTAGTAATATATGTATTTTGATACTTTCTAACATTTAGACACATTTTCATAAATGCTCTCACTTTCTGCATGTTACTGAGTTTAACATAATCTCTAGACATTTGCAATTGGTATGTATTTTTTAAACAGAAAGCAGTGAACTTCACTTTCTAATACAGGATGCAGATTAAAAAAGATGCAGGACTGTGAGCTGCACAAGGCTTCTGCTTTGTGTAAAAAAGAATTCCAGAAACGTAAAATACATTGAATAAATACAGAAAAAGATATGCAGTACTTTTCTATGCTGATACAGAAGTAAGTATCAGACAAATCTATATCCAGAGAAAGGTATTTACCTGTGTACAGCAGAGCCCAGCTCATACAGATAGTCAGCAGCAGGTTCATGTTGGATGGAGGTTGGTAGGTGCAGAAACACCACAACTTTTATACAGTTGTGCAATGCTGTATAACTTCAGCAGGTGGACAAGCCACTTCCTGGTGGGTCGGAAGAAACTGAGGTCCTTATCATTTCTTATAATCCAACAGGCAGTAGGGGTGGACAAAAATGTCACTGTGCAGAACCTGAACACAATTTGATGTCAACTCAGCTGTGGAACCAGTTTAACCACTGTTGGTCTGATCTTTTAGTTTTCTAGTTGTCTTATTTCTCAGGTCCATGAGCTACAGCTATTCCACGTGCCAGTACAGAGGCAGCCAAAATTCCAGTAGTCAGTATGAGGTTGCTATAAAAGAAAGTCAGTGGACAAGCAAGGTGTTTCTGGACAATCTATTAATTTCTTCAGATATTCTTGGTCTTCTTACTGTTGCATTGTGGCCTTTGAGATTGAAGATTGAGATTGATGAAGTTGATGTGATTTAGAGATATTTAGGTAGACTTGTCTGAGGCAGATCTCTCAACAAGGATGCCATGTCTGTTCCCTGCACATACCCATCATGCCTTTGACTGTCATCCCCTGATGCAGGTGAATAATCTCCTAATGAATCTGAGTTTCAGACAGGATTCCTCAGTAAGCTCTCTTTTAACACAATCTTCAAACATGTTGGTGTTCTTCAAACACAGGACACTCATAGAACTGTTTTGATGCAAATTCATATCCATTCCAGATGGCCAAGGCAACTTGGCACAAACGTGTATTTGAGGTTGGTCTAAACATGTCAGCACACAACTGTTTTCTGCTGTTTATGTTGGACAGGGTTGCGGTGGAAGAAGGCTAGGAAAGGGAGCACAAATGTTGCTCTCCCTAACCACATCCTCTCAGTCTTCCTGGATGGTCCCAAGGTGTTCTGAGGCCAAATGGTATATATATATATATATATAATAACTGCTGTTTGTTCTGGCTCTATTCTGGGCTCTCCTCCAAGTGGGACAAGGCTGGAATAACTCCACGGGCATCCTAATCAGATGCCTGAATCAACTGGGTCATTTCAGTGCAATAGAGCAGTTGCTATACTCCACGCTCCTTACCTGGTCCTGAAGGTTGAGCCCAGCCATCCTGCAAAGGTAACTCACTTCTGTTGATTATATCCGTAATCTCTTTCTGTCACTACCCAAAGCTTGTGAACATTGGTGAGGACTGGAAGGCTCAGCTCCTCCCTTGCTACACGCTGGTATGACGGCTTATTTGCTGATGCTTCAGTCAGTCTGTCAATTTTATGCTCCATCTTACCTAACCAGTGACCAAGACCACCTCAGAGATGGCTGCAAAGTGTCCAAGGTCGGGATCTGATGAAAACAATAGATCTACATCATTTGCAAAAAGTGGCGATTGCATCCTGAGATTATTAAACCTGACACCCTCCATCCCTCTACTGCACCCATTATATTCATGACAAAAACAATTGGTGACAAGGTACAAAAAATGAGCCCTGGGTGTGGCAAATGCTTTTTTTTAACCTCATGTACTGTGACACATTTTGAAGCCTTCCAACATCCTTATAAATCCTTTTTTCCTTCTCTTGCTAGATTGACAACTTCTACAACGTGTTTACTGGTGTTGACCCATTGGAGGACACAATGCTCTTCAGTCCACTGTTTAACTAGGGGAGGAAACACTGGAGAGTCCAGATGATCATCTTGTAGAAATGAAAGGACAAGAGACATGCACACTAAGTGCCGAGATAGGACAAGCATATGTAGACACACACACTGAAGATGACTGACAGTATCAGTTATCATTGAATGAGGTGAAGACGAAAAATGATAAAGCAGCGACAGATATGATGCAGCCGGGGGTGAAACTGCATTCCACTGTGGCAATCTCCCTACAGACACGTGTTGCACAGTAACCTTTCAGAGGAGAGTTCATGAATATTTTCAGTGCTTTAAAAAGTAAAAGGACAGTTGGGTGTTGGAGAATTTTACGTTAATTTCTGCTCAGCCAGATCAAGATATACACTGCCTTTCTTATGCCTACTACTTCTCACAATTCATAGATGTTTATTGGATCATGTCTAAGGTTGTCTATTTAGTTAAAGCTTACTCTCTAAGAAATGGGAATGTAACAGAGTCAGACAATGCCACAGAGGTAGGACCAAACAATTAGAAAATGTAGAAAATTGGGGAATATACAAATAACTAGCTGCTTAGAAAGGCCTAAAACCACAATTGCTGTGTTGAGAGAAATATCTTCAAGACAATGGTGAAAACAGATGAATTTCAGCATTTAATATCAGACCCATTTCACCCTTTTTCTGCAAATGTTTTTTTGAAAAATGTATATACTACTTCATGCAATTTAGTGACTATACAGCTAAACTGTGAAGAAAGACTATATTTGACACATGATGCAAATTTAACAGAGCAACGTTTCAATCTAACAGAGATCTTCCTCAAGCACTTCCCCACTTTGCTTTTTGATCCAGCACCTGTTTTTTGGATGTGCATGACTCACAACCTGTTTTTAAGACTTGACTGAAAATTTTGTGCATGTATTGTAACAGTATGTGGGGAACATGACAGGCTGCGTGTCCAGGAGTTACAAAAGGTGATATTTATACAAAGTGGCACCACACTACACGTGAAACCAAAAATACGTACAAAACAAATAAAACAAACAAACAAACAAACTAACTAACTAACACACATTAAAAAAAAATCTAAACAAAACTCATCCCATATTGATGTAACTTAACATTACGTGCACATAGCGACACTCTGATGTAAATAACTGCTTCCATCAGCAAGAACCAATCTAGGTTGTACCATACATGCTATACTATACCTCTCCTGAAAACAAGTAAGTGATAAAGTGACTGACCTCCACGTTTAAACATTTCACTTTACCATATAACATACTTTTACAACTATACATAAACAAATCACAACCAACATACAGTACATAACACTCACTTAACCCTCCTCGCCCAATCTTGGTTTATTCTAGTGACATCGCTGATGATGTCACCCACTGTAAAAAATACAGCAAGTGTTTGGGCACGTCTTCCTTTTCTCCCTGGAACACATGGTGGATATGGTAATTAACAAAGACAGAAAATCGTTAACAGAGAACTGAACCAATAAATAATAACTGGAGATAACAATACTTGCGTTTTACTTTAACCAGCAATGATGATAATATGTGGATTGTAACCAAACATAATGCTAAACACAAATAAACCCAGGATAGTATGTGTCTGCAAGCTACTGATCAATGATTAAACTATGTCTAAACAAAAATTTAACAGACATGGTTAAATTAATAAGTAATGCTGGTGAAAACAGGGACAAATGGCATGTTCTCACCCACTTTGTCACACCACCCTTGCCCTTCAGACCGTTACTCCTCAAGAGTCACGGGAAAGGAAATTAGCATTGACATTCTTGTGTCCTGGTCTGTACTGGTATCAGGATACCTTGTGGCATAATCGCAGACTACCAGTATGTACTTGTGGCCTGCACTACTTCTGTCTAGTGGGCCTACAATGTCCATGGCAATGCAGGAAAAGAGTGTATCAGTGATAGGCATGTTAATGATGGGAGCCCTATCTCCCTTCCTACAAAGAGATAACTCATACTGTGGAAAAGACTGATAATATATTAATGTGTCAGCATACTTCTGGAGCCAATGAAAACGGGGAACCATTCTAGAAAATGTTTTGACCTGTCCTAAGTATCCTGCCCAAGGGTTCGAATGGTAGCTTTGGGGTATCCTACCTTGGCACCCTGAATACAGAAAACATCAGCTGTCTCACCACACAACATGACATCCCTGGCGAGTCTGACTAGGGTGAGATAACTTCCTAAGTCAAGAAGAGCTACACGGGATCTGTCTTCAATTATCGCACCTATTGTAAGCTCCTCACGTGGACATTCAAAGCCATCATCCCTCAAACGTATAGTATTTACTAACATCCTTCTTTTCCTCTTCTTCCTTGCACTCCTACTCTGCTCTGACATTGCAGTCAGCTTGATGTTGCATTATTCATAGCAGAAGACTCTACAGTGCAGCCATGTTTTTCCACTCCTGGGGTTGACCACTTGCTGCCCCCTGCTGGTTATAGACATCTTGGGATGCTTCAGGTACACACTCAGTTGTTTGAAGTTTTTTCTGTCTGGCTGGCTTTTTCTTTCACTGCCTCCTACTGTCCTGGATCCCACTACTGCCACCAAACGTGGGGAACATGACTGGAGTGGCCAGAAGGTTATAGGAGGCAGAATCGAGAAACTGTGTCCAGGTATTACAAATATGATTTATTTACAAAAAGTAAATAAGCACCATGCTACATGTGGAACCAAAAATATGTGCAAAACAAATTAAAAAAAATGCAAACATAATGCAAAACACAGACAAACCCGTGAATCCCTGTTGTTCATTAGCATGTGTAATACTATGCACCATAGACATAAGAAAGTTGGGGAGAAATACATTTTCACCACATCAGAAATAATATAACCAAAGAGCTGGCTACCCACCTAACAAAATCACAAAGCCCCTTAATCTTTTGCCAACACAAGAACAAAAGCGTGACTCTAGAAAGGAAACTGGAAGAACACTAACACAACAAGGTGAAAGTAACAAGAGCATTATTAATACAAACGTCACATTGCCCTGTCCTCCCTAACCATTTCATCTTTTTTGTTTGGATCTTTCACATTCTCATAGGAGGTCAAGACTATAACTCTGTGTGGTATTTACATTCATTGTTTGCCATTTGAACAAGAAAACACTGCAAGGAAATAAGTGAAAATCAAACAGAAAAAAAAGAGGAAAAACTAGGGTAATCAAAAATTTTAGATTGTTGATGTGAATGAAACATTTACCATGTTTGGATTGAGTTTCGTTTGTGAGAAATAGAGAATACAGGAGCAATTACATAACATTCCTTAACACTGTTGATAAACACAATTTCGTACTGGCCTAAATGGGCTGATTTCTTTCCACCTGCATCACCAATCTTAAGCCTAATAGCTACAACAAATGTGGATTTTAATTTTGTTTCAATGGGAAAATAACTAGCAACCAACATATTCTTGTAATGCACAGGATATTCCAGTTACGAAGGAATATTATTTATCCGTCTTTCTCACCATCAGCAACAGCAATGTTTTTTCTCACTAAAAGAAGTTCAACAAATACTCCTCTGGTATTTGGTGCGGCCCGCTGAACTCTCAGGCCCTGGTCATACCTTGCATTAACATACGTCTTGGGTGATCCGAAAAACAAGTGGACAGCTCTAAGTATGTCAATTCACACCATATGTCTCCATATGCATCTTAAGTGAGTACTTGTGATCAGATCTCTTCTCCCCAGTCTATGTGGGGAAATAACACGTACATCAATTCCATTTGCAAAGACCAAATGTATTGTTGTTTTTAACCGGGGGGAGGCAGCAATGCACTTCCTGGCCTATTCTGCCAAAAATTAAGAGAAGCAGAAGAAATCAAAACATAAAGACCTACACTGTTCCTTGGGGTATTCCAGGCCAACCAAATCGCCCAAGATGTTTGACGCACTGGTACTATAACTCTATGGGCTTTTCAAAATTTTCACGCATCATGGACAAAGTCAGCTTACACGATTTGTACAACTTGTATTTGTTTGAAATGTTTGCAATGAAATGAAGCACATAAGGAAAAGAACATCCTACTTATAGTAAAACATGGTGGAGGTTCTATCATCCTTTGGGGCTGCTTTGCTGCATCTGGGACTGGAAGCATTGCATGTATCAAAGGAATGATGAAATCATAAGATTACTCAGGCATTTTAGAGTGAAATGTGTTACCCAGTGTCAGAAAAATAGGTTTGAGGTGAAGGTCTTGGGTCTTCCAGCAGCACAATGACCCAAAAGACTGCTTTAAACTGGCTAGCAATGATTCAGGACATAAATACCATTGAAAACCTTTCTAGAGAACTGAAATCTGTTTTTATTATTTCACTTTTATGCAAGTTTTGTTTTTTTAATTTTCTTTTGTTCAGTAACCTTGGACATTTTATTTAATATTTTGATTATACTAAATTGGTTAATTTGCATTTATTTCTGCGCCCCCTATTATCATAGCTGAAAATTGGTGCCCTGAGCTACGAAAATAAAACCCTACAAATACAAACCCTTGAAGTTGTAATAAACACTAGTGTCTCCTTAAGTGCTTAAGCAAACATCTGTAAATGTAGCAAAAAGTGAGGTAGTTTGAGTCCAAGTTGAGTGTTAAGTTGCTTGCCCATTTCATGTTGCTGCAGTGTGACAAAAACAGAATCACCATGGCCCCTGCTCCACCAGCCGAACTGCAATGTCCTAACCCAAAGGACTCTTAGCATGATCCAACCTACTGTTCGCAATAAATACAATTTAAAACTGCTCCTGCCTTAGTGTCTGTGTTCTGTATTTCGGTCCAAAGTTAAGTCATAACAGTAATCTATAGGTAACTACTTCAGACTTGTTAGTTTCAACATTTTCTTCATTTTCTTCAGTGTTTCTCACTTATTCATACATTGTTATTGGTTAGGCCCCTTTCAATATCAATGGATCCAATTTATGATCACTGTCCTGGATGGCCTGTTGATATTAGTTGTACAGAGCACACTTCATAATTACATAAGTTTTGTATACATTTATGGTGCTCTGGTTCTGATTTTTTTTTCCTATTATTTCAGTAAATTTATTTTGTTCTTGTAACATTTTCTTAAATATATATACACATATATTCACTTCAATGAGAAAGTGGTCTCAGACTTTTGAATCCCACTGTATATATATACTGTATAAATATATATGCATTTACAGTCCTGGTTGAAATTATTGGCACCCCTGAATTTTAAGTTCTTCTAACCGTTTTTTAATACCAAAATAAAAAAATAAAAAAAACAATTCCAAAGGCTTCGAGGCAATTGTCAAAGATCATGAAATCCCTGTTTCAACAGTTCATAGTGTTATCAAGAAGTTTCACAGTCATAAAACTGTTAAGATGCTTCCAGGACGTGGAACTAAGAAGAGACTCAGTGTGACAAGTCTGCAAAGGTTGATGTGGATTGTGGAAAAAACACCAACCGAGACATGTAAAGAGCTTCATGCTGACCTGGAATAATCTGGAGTGGTGGTTTCGGCCTGTACAGTACACTACACGCGTATGGTACGGGCTAAGTTACCATTAAAAAAAGAATCTCAGAATCAAGAATGCTGACTGAGAGAAGTTTCGGGAGGAAGCATAAGGACATGTGCTTGCTTCAGAATATAATGGTGTATGTAACCAAGTGGTACGGGAGTCAGCTACTGAGGAATATATACGCCATTAATTCTCAAAGAGCAACTAATCATAGCGGGAAGCGCCTAGAGAGATGAAATAATGATGGCTTGATGAACAGGCCAAACTTAGGAGGTGTAACAATGGGTGTGTACTTACTGCTAGGCCCACAATAGAAGGAGTATGGGTTGTTATAAAATTAAATGCTCAAAGGAACCTAGGCAGTTGCTCCTGGGACCAGCTCGGTTTATTGTACTCTGTAATTTTAATCTACAATAAAATAACTTCATATTGAATTCTAAGGATTACAGAATGTATTACTGAAGACTACAAATCGTGTGGTTGAGAATATGAACCCATCTGGCCCTGATGAAGGTTTTCTCCCACATAGCTATACTTTGCTAAAGACAAGTGTGCTTGTCAAGCAGCCCTTGACGCCACTCCCACCACTGTGAGATCAGTTATGATATTGCACGCATTCTTATACACATGCGCAGAAGGGTGTGGAAACTGTACTTACCCATTAGAAAATAACTTCAACAGTCTTCAAACAAGCAAATTACACTGTGATTTATCATCTCAGATCCGTACAAGTTCTTACTAATCACCTTGGTCAACAACAAAGAGGAGGGTTGGGTGGGGGGTGTAGTTGGTTCTGATCTAGCTGCTTGCGTATCTGTAAAAGTCACTGCACGCCACTGATATACAGTGTATATGTATATGTACACTATCTACTACTACTACTATCTACACAACTGAATATTTTAAAAAACAAGGAATCATGGAATTGTTTTGTTGAACTAAATTTTATCTAAATTTTTGACTCATCCAGCAGCTGAAAACACGTGATGTTCATTGTTCAGAAAGTTTGTCCCAACACTTTTGCTGAAGTTCCCACAATGTGTTGCACTTGTAGGCTGCTTTGTTTCCACCTTCTGTCCAGTTCATCCCAAACCAGCTCTGTGGGGTTTAAGTCTGGAGACTCTGCTGGTCTTCCATCCTGCTAAGCCACCATCTAGTTCTGTTCTTCCAATGTTTTGAGTCTTTGTAGGATGAAGGCCTGACCAACCAGTCTGTCTTCCTCTGTTACTTGTCTTTTTCCCACCATTCTGACAGCAATATACAGCTCTACTTCCTGCAGTACAGTGTTGTGCTAATATTGCAACAGAGGGTGTAGTAACAGTTTGTTCCAACACTGCCTTTGTACAGACAGAGGGTTTGTAAATAATCAACAAAAGTTGGGGCACCTGTAGGTGTATTGTTTGCATTAAATTTCAAGGCTTCATTTACTTCAGTTACTAAAGGAAAAAGCTGTAAGTTAACCAATTTCTCAATCCCTGAAAAGGCCTGTTTTCTGTAAACTTTATGTGATAAATATATACATAGCATAAATCTATGAGCAACTTTTCCATCAGCCATATGATAGTCATCTACTTGTCAGTAAAACACATTTAAATTCTCTGTTTATTGACATTACAAGTTAACAATATGTAGACATCAGTGTCAGATGTATGAGCCTGGTGTCAATAGATGTAACAATTGTTCCAAGAAATGCTTCTTTCTAATACTGAGAGGGAGTAGAGATGACAGCAGACATAAGGGTTTTTCTTTAAAAACCAAAAAAAACAACAACAAAACAGTTAACAAGCTTCTGATAAAGTTACTAACTGATAAATGAGCACAGGTTTTTATCAGATGTTGAAAACACTTGATATATATGTGTAACATCTCAGTCAAATATACATATTTATAGGATACTTTCTGTTGCAGTGCAGGAAGACACCTAAAGCTCATGTGTACTCCTGACATTATTTACAGATTTTTTTTTCTGTAGTTCATTGACTGTATTTCAAGTCAGAATCAGTGTTAGTGACCAACTAAGTTTGCACCTTTACCAAATATGTCTTAGTCATTTGATCCATTCTGAATATATGCATAAGTGGTGAAATTAGAAAATATATAGAAATCAAGAAATTGGTCTTTTTTTGAGGAAGTGACTCAGTTAATATTGCACATACTGTATATTAATGGCATAATAAAGTATAGATACAGTATAGGAATAATACAGTAACTGAGCATGACAGGATCTGTGGGCACCAGTTGAACTGGGAGGCTGGCAGTCAACAGCACATGAAAAGTGATAAGTACATGGATAACAAGAATCTTTTTTTAAAATGCCAGCAGCTGTAACATTCCAGCATTTAAGTGTTAAAAATCAGCCACGGTATGTATCAATCTATCAATACCGTCGCTTAATTACATACCAGACACTACTCTGCCATAAATTTGACAGAAACTTAAAGTTGCACATAAAACAAGACAGGACACAATGTGTTAAAATATGAATCTAATTGATATGGATTCATAATTGCCATATGGAGGAAAGAGTATTAGAATGTTCAGTGTTTAGCTCTCTTTCTCCATCTAGTGTTCTTTATATGAACTGCCTCTTAAGGAAACATGGAAAAGAACTGCAGGGTTGTTTCTTCCATCAGGTCCAGTGAATGCATAGAGAGTAGTGACACCTTCATGAACACTAGTATAATTATAAACAATTCATTACAGCAGCAGGCTGCAATAACATTTTACCTTTAGAAGCCAACAATGATCACTTTTGGTTTGCCACACTAGCAGCATGGCTCCAGAGATGGCACTGCCAGTCCCCCACATTGGTCGAGACTGAAATATCTCAATAATTTAGACCAAAACCAGGACTTTTGTCACTGAAGTCACTCATTTTCTGTATTGAACCAGACCACAATCTTTCCCTAACCTTAACCAAGTGCTGTGAGTGCCTAAACATAAGCAGAAAACATGACTAAAAAAAAGTTGAATAATGCTGTAGCCACTACAAATGGATATTGTACTGCAAGATCAGAAATTTTGTAAACATTTCACTGATCCATTCAGTATCAACATATTTGTGATTTGCGGAATCGTAAATGAACAAAATATCCTCATTATGTTAATAGACAAGGAAAGCTGGTCGGAATTAACACACAACAAATACATTTTACAAAAACAAAGTGTATTTGCTGTTGTAAATTAATTATATATAAACATCATTTCTGGGAGACAGAGTTGCTTTGGTGATCCCCTCACCCTTCATCAAGCACTACCATCATCTCAAATTTTCACTTTGTCCAACACTTTGGTTTCTGACCAGATAACTGAAAAACTAATAACATTCCCATCAGCCTCACATGTACTCTGTTTAGTGCTAATTAGCAAACGTTACTATGCTAACATGCTACATGCTCGTTATATATAATGAATTTCCTGAATCTTCATCTCTGCACGAGTTATGTCTTGGAAGTCCAGGTTGGGAAAAACAAATGTAACCTATATCCCTTTCACTCTCAAAAATGGTTTTCATGGCTGACTAATAATCAAATATAGCTAAATGGATCTGGGAAAAGAATACTTTACCGTGCTAGATACCAGTCCTGCTGCTGTTGCAGTAGCTGTGAGAGTCTACAGACACTGGGTATTTCTTAGGGGCACAGCAAGTTTATTGCAGCCATCTATTATTTAACAAATGATCTGACCATTCCATACAGAGCAATACTGCTTGTTGAGCAAAAACACTGTACTTACTCTGACCCGTATTATTAGGCTTTATGATAAAACATTTTGTATAAAAACATTAAAGGATAAGGCTGACAATATTCTATATTCTTCAAATTTCTTCAAACACCCAAACCAGCAACACGTGTATCAGTACTGGCTCTCAGCCTCAAATCCATTGGTTTATACTGAAGGCCTAAATCTCTGAAAATGGGTCATGGATATACACTGACCGAGCACTCTAGTAGGAACACCTGTACCCCTGTGCAATTATCTGATCAGCCAGTCATATGGCAGCAGAGCAATGCTTAAAGTTCAGCAGATACAGGTCAGGAGCTTCAGTTAATGTTCTCACTATCATCAGAATGGGGACAATGTGATCTCAGTGACTTTGACCGTGGCATGATTGTTGGTGCCAGATGGGCTGGGTTGAGTATTTCTGAAACTATATGTAGATATATATGCATATACATATACACTGATATGGCATCAACGCTCGTTACTAACTTGACCTCTTCTCTCTCCCATAGTTTTGTGCTTTCTCGTCTCTCTCCTCTCTCCTATTATCACTTTCTGAAGGTATTCTGCCCCTGGTGCTAGAGAGTCTGGAGCTGTGACTGCAAACCACCTATTGCCCCCGTGATCCTACTCAACACCCACTGCTTCAATGATTATGATTATCATTACTATTATTATATTTAGTTTTATTGGTATTATTATTCACCCTATTATTATAATTATTAGTTTTATTATTAATCTCATCATTGTCATACATCTTTATGTTATACCTGTACTGTGCTATGTTGCTTTTTTTTTCTTTTGTATTTCCAGTATTAACTCTTACATCAGCAGCTACCTGTTGGAGGTTCATTAAAACACAGAGCACACAGGACAAAGAGTGGTAAGGAGCTACACCACAAACAGTGCACGCTCCGATGCACAGAGTTGCCATCAGCGGACGTGTGTGGTTTAACCAACAACACAACGTCGACCTGGTTGGACAGCAACACTGTTAAGTGGCAAATAAATTACAGACCCAGTTTTTTCAAGTGACAGAGTGAAACTCAGATAATCCTACCGTCTGTTACACTGAAAAAACAGATAAAGTGATCAACATCAGCACACATTTGTATTTAAAATGTGAATGAGTGATGCTGCGATTTAAACCGCCTGTGTTTTGCCTGTGTAGTAAACCCACTGATCATCAAGTGTGGATGGTACACGGAGGATGCACAGCTGTTGTGTTCACTGTTGCTGGCTGAAATGAAAACCAGCATGAAGCAGAAGGAGTTCAATGAACATCCATGTTTTGGAGTCCATTTATCACTGAGTATTGAGGGGATGAAATTCGTTTCCTTTTACCTTTTGATGGCATTTGATGACTGGTTGTGACAATTACCTGGGGGGGGGGTATTGTTTCATAACACTTATTGCTGTTCTGAAGGTATTTCCAGATTCTGTTAGGACACTTCTAACCACCTGGCTGAAAAAATATTCTGCCTGGTGCATGATAAAAGATTTTAAAGCCATTTCTCAAGTTGTGTGCAAAGATTGTAGCTACCATTACAAAAATATTTGCTCCGTTTCTCAGAAACTGTTCTACATTTTAAAAGATCCTTTTCACCTTTTATGATGTATATCATGTTATATCACAAATCTTTCTCATTATTTTTCAAAACCAGCATATCTCATTAAAACAAACTTTTCTCATTGTAAGATGATAGGTTGGTTTTTTTCTCTGACAGGGAACTTCCATATGGTCTAAAAACAAGAAGATTAAGAATTTGTAGCCTACATTGGCTAGAAAAAAAACATACAGAGGGTGGTTTAAACATGGTAAAAATTTAAATGATTCTTGGGACACAGCCAATTGAACTACCATCCATCCATTACAGTATCTAATTCATTTATCCTGTGCAGGGTCACAGGGGGCTGGAGCTTGTCCCAGGGCGACATGATTGGAACATCTTGACAGGTCACCAGTCTATCACAGGGTGAGACAGACAGACAGTCATACTTGCATACATATCTAAAGGCAACTTTTTGAGGACTCGTTGATTAAATATGTTTGGACTCTGTTCCCGGCGGAGATGGAGAGGTGATGGTGGTGGTGGATAGGTGGTTCTCAGCACTCAATATTTGAATAAATTTAGCTACATAGAATGCAACATAGGCATATAGCCTCATGAGATACAGTATATGCTCAGGAAGGGTAGGCGGGTCTCAGACAAAGGTCGGGATCCTGCGCTCTGGTGCTGAGACAAATGCACATTTAAGTGCCCCATCATCCCTGATGTCATCTACTTTATCTGGCCTTGAACATATTACTCGTGGAGTCAGAAGGTGGTGTTGGGAAAGTAGGAAGTTTGTGGTGTGGTATGGTACACAGCATGGGCGATCACTGAAGTTGGACCACCACCAAAGCAAAAATATCTTTTTTATATTTTGCTTTTGTATTACAAAAAGAGCAGGGACATCTCTTATTAACCCTAACCCAACTTGAGAAATGGGAAAATCTAATGTATTATGCAAGAGATGGACTATGTTTCTATGTATATCATTTAGGGTAGGTTAAATAACAGAGACACTCCTCTGTATAATGCAATACAGTTCAACAGCAGCACAAACTACATCCGCCAAAATGATCATAAAGATGAACCAGCACCTCTCTAAAGCACTTTCAACAAAAACTGAACTTTATAATCGTCATGAGGGGAGGATTTTTTTTAGTTTTAGATAGGTGTACCTGTGATCAACTGCCAACTGAGTGTCTCTGATAGGACTTGAGTTCTCATTGTCACTTGAGTAATGCACATGTACTGGCAATGGCGTTTCTGTTTTTACAGTTTGTGTTAGTATGATAACAGCAGACATATCGAAACGATGTAAGAAAAGAAAAAAATACACACACACACACACACACGCACGCACGCACGCACACACACACACACACACACACACACACACACAAACCACAGGCCTCCTTGTTCACTGTCTTCCAAGAGTGGAAGTAAATGGGATTCCTGGAATTCAACTCGCCGGCTGTCGCCCACCCCGCTCTGCCATTGGCTGACGTCGTCTGTTAAATAGGAGTCTCGTGCGTAGCGCTGCAGACTGTAAAGCATCTCATGGACTACTCAACCGCACAATCATTATGAACTTTCAGTGAACTCTTTGTACGACAGGGGTTTTATATCCCGTTACCTGTGCTTTTTTTTTTTTTTAATTCTGCAGTTTGACTTTGAGGATGACGAGTAAGATGAAATTTGTTCGGTCTCTGATGAAGGGTACGGCGCTGGCCAACGTGCCCAAACACATAGATCATTTCTCCAAATTCTCCCCTTCTCCTCTTTCAGTGAAGCAGTTCTTGGACTTTGGTGAGTGCGATGTATCTATTATCATTGTGTTTACGATTTCATTATTTCCTAATTGAACTATTATTTTTTTGATTATATTTGTTTCAAATTTAAGTATATAGGAACTATAGTAAATATTCTTTTTGGACAGAAATAAGATTGAGGTAAGAAGTATTTAATCTATAAAGCCTCAGAAGTCGGACTGTGTCTTTTTGCTACAATCAGTACACTGCTGCATTGTGCAGTAAATCGTTGCTAGAGGGCAGAAGGTTATCAGCAGGATGGGCTCTGTGACCAGAAAGAACAGTTCTGTTTAAGGTTTCCTAACTCGTCTCATTGGCTTTATTTCATCATCTGATCACACAACTGAAGGAAAACAAGGTGTCAGTTACATGCTGTCAGCCTGCTGTGACCTTTCGGATCTCAGTGATGATGTTTGTGGTAGTAACACTGCTGCTGCTCATGTTAACGCAAATGATAGCGATGACAATAATGACAATGAGAGCAACAGATGAAGACGTATGTTAGAGATTGTAGTGTACTCTGACTTTTTTTTCTCATCATACGTTCATATTTTTATTTTTTGTTTCCCAGTTACTTTGCAGTATAATTAATAGTTACCTAAATAGCTTAATCAAAAAATTTTCATCAACTTTCACTTATGAAAAATCTACAGCTCAGCTTTACAGAGCTTCATAGTAGGTTTTAGCTCACTGCTTAGCTGCCTGGCACTTAAATTTACTGTTTCACTCTCACCACTATAATTTTTCAACCACAGCAGGCAACTGTTTTCTGTGAAAAAGCTCTAAAAACCCACTGTAAACTCCCTGCTGCGCATCAAACAGCAGACATGCTGGTGAACGCTGAGCATTTAGCAGCTGAAGAGCCAGATATTTCCCTCAGGAGTTGGTAGAGACCAAAAACAGAGCTAAAAGAGTGAACGCTGGACTTACATTCATCTTATGGCCAGAAACATGAGTCCAGATGAAGGTTGAGTTTTACCATTTTAACTTAAAAAGTGATGATGTGTCAATGTTGCTTTCACGACTTGCTTCAGCTGCCCCTAAGGGGATAAATAATAAAAAAATTAAAAAAAATTAAATGTTTAATGTTTACATTGGGGCAAACAAGTTCTGGCAGTTTAAACAAAAACATTAATTCCCCTAAGAAGGCCTCGCTTTATAAAAAAAATTGAAGCCTAAGACTCATTCTTCCTCACCAACCCAATAATTTTTGTACAGTTACTTAGTTTTGTGCTAATTATCCAAATTTTTTCTCATGGTTCAATCAGGAATTGCAGTATTTAATCAGTTAATTCTTATAAATATTGGAAAAAACAAGTACGTTTACCTTGAATTCGGAGTACGTAAACCAGTAATAAATTATTTGTAACCTTGTACTCTGATTTATAATCTACTGTTCTGTCCTCCAGGTTCGACCAATGCCTGTGAGCGCACGTCCTTTGTCTTCCTTCGTCAGGAACTTCCTGTCCGTTTGTCCAACATCATGAAGGAGATCAACCTGCTGCCAGACCGACTGCTGGCCATGCCCTACATCCAGCTGGTCCAGACCTGGTGAGAAACAGCAGTGGAGTGCTGAATACTCACTGAATGATTGGCTGAATGACTAGGAGAATACCTGATTGACTGGTGAATGACTTACCGACTTGTTTACTGACTGACCTTACATATCAATCCTGTCCAGCACAGAACTCTAAGCCATAGAACATCCTACTCAAGTAGAAATACTGTTACATGGTGTTTCTTTTTTTTTTTCAAAGGAGTACAAAGCATCCTCAAAACACGTAAGTGGCATTCGAATTACTGATTTTAAAATGTACAAGTGACAAGATTACATGTAACTTTGCACCCTCGGAGATTTTCATGTTTTTACTTCAGGTACAGCCTCATACTCTCCTGTTTGAGCAGAGGCAGT
Source organism: Xiphias gladius (assembly GCF_016859285.1). Lineage (NCBI taxonomy): Eukaryota > Metazoa > Chordata > Actinopteri > Istiophoriformes > Xiphiidae > Xiphias > Xiphias gladius. The sequence goes on from NC_053402.1 coordinate 3,202,074, forward strand.
ACGCTGACCCTTCACACTTTTGAAAACTCTTTCAAATGCTTCATTTGAGTGGAGTAGTTCCTCATTTTTAAGCATTGCAAGGTTTTTAATCCAACTGCTATGAATAGCAGGCCAACAGTGGACTGTGGGCTCAGATGTAACCCGATGTTATATTAAAGAGCAAGGGAGGAGAGAGGGAGGGTAGCTGAACTTTGTCCCAGTCCCTCCTCTAACCCCCACCTTTCTTCTTCTTCATTGTCCTAGTCCTTCCTGCTTGTTGTTGCAGCTGAAGGGAACAGCATGTTCAGAACAGCAGCCGCACTGCTGAGTTACAAAATGATACAAAATGAAAAGTCGGACTTAAGCGTCATTCATCAGTAAACAGTTTAATTATGGATGCTGACCAAATGTTTCTCAACACACTCCTAGATCTTTTGGTGGAGAAAAAATGGGGGAACAGGGCTAGCAGTGAATGATAGGACAAATTTCAGACGGTCTTCAGTGCAGGGGTTATTAGTGTCATGGAATTTACCAGGCACAGAGGCTTAGTTTTCCAAAATAGAATTAGTTACTAATAGTTAGTTAGTAGCTAGTTTAGCGATCTATTTTGCTAAGGAGATTGCTGAAATGTTGCTAATTAACAGTGCACTTTTCCCTCAGAGGATGTTTGTTCAGCAGCTTATCCAGCAAGCTGAGGCGCAATACGAGACATGATTTCATGCTAGTAGATAAAAAGGCATGCTAGCAAGCTTACATGTGTGGTGGTTCAAAGTCTGTGGCTCTTTTTGTTTCTGTCTGTTTAGAAAGAAAACCAACAGCATTCTTGCTGACTATTACACAGTTGTTGAGCATTATCATGAAACCGAAAAATATTAAATACAAAGTTCTCCCTTTTGAACTCAGATTTCGTTTTTAAAGGAGATAACCCATGATTTACAGAGCAGATTTGTTTGCTCTAACAGGAGAAGCACGATACTGACTGTTAATTAGTCTCTAATAACAAACAGCAAGCAGGACTAATTGATTAGCAGACTGCTGGCTGTTTGTGATCTGCTGGGAAGTGGGTCGTTTCAGGGAACAGGAGTCACGTTGGAGTTATGCTCTTTGAATTGCATCAAACACACTTGCCTACCACATATCAGGACTAGTGATGGATGGCAGTGTCATCTACTCCACTCTGTTTTAATGTCTTGCTCTACCACTGGAATGTACTGATGATACCAACAGTAGTGAGGTTAATATGTGTACTTGCACTTGTGTGTTTACCATGCTGTAGCTGCCACTATACCCTGTGACTGCGAGGGTGCTAGTTAGTCATAGACTCTCCCGTGTTTGTGTTCTTTCAGGTACATCCAGAGCCTGATGGAGATCCTTGAGTTTCTGGACAAGAACCCTGATGACCAGAGAGTCCTCGAGACGTGAGTACAACACAGGGCAGAACAGAACTGGACAGGATAGCATTGCTTTTGCTTTCTTTTTCTCTAACCTAACTTGCTTTTGTCCTTTCCCTCCCTTCTTCTTTCTTTTGCCCTCCTCCACCCCTCCAATCCCAGCTTTTTGGAGGTCTTGGAGGCCATCAGGAACCGGCACAATGAAGTGGTCCCCACCATGGCTCAGGGAGTCATCGAGTACAAAGATGCATTTGGTCAGCAGGACGCCGTTACTGACCACAACATCCAGTACTTCCTGGATCGCTTCTACACCAGCCTCATTTCCATCCGCATGCTCATCAACCAGCACAGTGAGCTGCCACACACACACACACACACACACACACACACACACACACACACACACACACACACACACACACACACACACACACTCAAAATACCAGCCTCTGCCTCCAACCTAACACATAGGGATAGTGTAGTTGCAGCCAGATGCACTTCAGCTCAGATTGTTATAACTACACCTTACTACATAACCAGAAATCAATGATCAAATGGTCAGATTATGTAAATATAGAGCTGATAAACTACTAATAATCTACTAAGGCTCATAAACTACAGCAACTAGTGGTAGCAATAACTGATTTCCTCTTACTCTACTCTCTTGCAGCTTTGGTCTTCAACGGCAACACAAACCCCGCCCACCCCAACACCATTGGCTGCATTGACTCCATGTGTGATGTAACAGAGGTTGCACGAGGTGAGGAGAAAGAGGAGAGTGAGAGAGGGAGAGAGAAAGAGAAAGGCTGATTTGAGCTGTGGTAATGAAGTTTAGACACGTACAACAAATCAGCTGATTCTTGCTCTTAATTGCATTATGTTGTCCTAAAATCACTGACTTTTCATCCATGATTTTTACCAGCCACAACAATGTGGCTGTTGTGTGTGTGTGTGTGTGTGTGTGTGTGTGTGTGTGTGTGTGTGTGTGTGTGTGTGTGTGTCTGTCTACCACAAAGGCAGTTTTGAGTACTTTAGCAGATGTTCATATGTCTGTCTGTCTGTCTGTTTGTGGACGGATTTAAGCAGTGTCAGAACCGTATAAAATACAGTCACAAAACCTTACGGGTGTGTAGGGTGCAGGAATTAAGGGATGTTGGAAGGAGGGAAAAGGAGATTGGCCCCCCCACTTTATATTCCTGGCCCACATTTGTTTTAAGTTGTGTATCACTGTATTCCAGTTTCAATCATTCCTGTCCACTCTAAGACATTAGGTAAAACTGCAGGCCATCTTGCAAAAGGTCCACACCAGCCACAACGCCTGTCAATAATGTATTGATGACTACTGAGTACTCGTATAATAATGTTGTAATGACTACTGCGTAATCATGGTCAACATGTTGATGGGCATCGCGTTCGATGTGATCCCATCAGGGTCTCTAGTTATTTATTTAGAAACTTTGTAAGCATGGCATGTGACTCCAATAAATACAGATAATGTATGCAGTGTACAGAGTGGTATACAGTATCTGACACAGGAGTACGATTGAAAAAAATGTCACAAAATAGAAAAGATGTTGTTAATATACTTTATTTGGTAGATCTGAAGTTGCAGCTTAATATGGCACAAGGCTGAACTACCAACTAGGCAAAGTGCCCTAGACCCCCCCAGATTCATAGGAGCCCCGGCCCCTTGGAAGCCCCAAAGTAAACTGCATGTTAGTTTTTAATTTAATTATTTGCAAATCTGTTGAATTTTAATGATATTGTCATTGCTAGAGAAATTTAATAGGGGGCCTATCAGGGGTTCATCCTATGGCAAGACAAGGACCCAAATATACCTCCAGTCTGTGTCACAACTACCTTAGAAGAAAAGAACATGATGGTAGGCTTCAAATGATGGAAGACCAGCATAGTCTCCAGACTCTCAAGACGAGCTGGTTTGGGATGAACCGGACAGAAGCGACCTGCACATGTAACACTGTTGTGTGAACTTCTGCAACGGTGTTGGGAAGAACTTTTTTGAAAAATATTTAATTTCTATTATAAAAAGAATGCCAGGAGTGTGTTTTGCTGCTGAATGTTTCAATTTAGTTCAACAAAAAGATTCCACGATTCCTTTTTTTTTTTAATCACCAGTTGTTTATTTGTTCTATGCTTCAATTTCAGAAAAACTGAGACATTAAACCACATGAGTCTCAATAACAACTGGAAAAATTGAGCTGTTCTAAAACTTTTGATCGGTGGTGTATATAAATCCCTGTGATAATATCCAAGACCACAAGCTAAAAACATTAAATGTGAGGTTGTCTCCAACAATACTTAATTTACTGCAGTGTAAGAACAAGAAAAGCAGTGAATTTTCACATTTTAGAACATAGCTCATCACGACATTAAATGACGCTGGGACAGAGCTGGCAGGCTGCTAGTTTGGGCCTGTTTCAGTCAGTTGGCAGAGTCAGAGCTGCTGGTTGTGATCGAACACACTTATCCTGTTTACACTGATGATAACCTTGCATTTATCACATCTGCTTATCTGTACTGTATCTGTATCTGTTTTATCATGTCCATACAGGGAAAGGAATAGAGTTTTTTTTTCTTTCTCTCTCTCTCCAGATGCCTATGAAAGTGCTAAGTTGCTGTGTGAGCAGTATTACCTGGGAGCACCAGAGCTGGAGTTAAGGCAGATGAACGGTGAGACACACAGACACACAACACTGTCACAAAACACACAAACACACAGTTTTTATCAGATGTTGAGGTTTGTGTCTAAAGAACACTGACAGTACTTTTTTTCCCCTCCCCTAGCCAACAGCATCAGAGAGCCCATCCAGATTTCATACATCCCATCTCACCTTTACCACATGCTCTTTGAACTCTTCAAGGTAATCAATAATATCACATCTGCATACAAAAAAAACCTTCACAGTAGTGCTAAAAGTAACGATTATTTTCATTATTGATTAATCTGCCGATTAATTTCTCAATTAATCGAATATTAATTTTGTGTAGTGAAAACTGAAAAATGTCTTGTTTTGTCTGGCCAACAAATAAACCAAAATATATTCAGTTTACTACCATGTACCACAAAGAAAGCATCAAACCCTTCATATTTGAGATGCCGGAAACAGCATATCTTTTGCATTTCTGCTTTGAAAATGAGTAAAGAAATTATTAAATTTTCAAGATATTTTCTGTTGATCAATTAATTGATTAATTGACTGATCCTTGAAATACGTTATACTATATACAATAGTAGAGGCACCTCCTCGATAACTTAAAGAATAACTGCACCTTCAAATTCAGCTGGAAGACTCTTCTCGCAGCATATTTAAAAAAGCAAACAGAGGAGTCAGGGAGCAGAGAGCGTGGAGGATCAGGGGACACGAGTGAGACTGACTGACCACCTCTCAGTGTTGCATGGACGGAGATATAGAGCTGGTGGTCAGAACTATCCAGCCCTGAGACGCTACCGTCAGACTCAGAGGAGCTGTGTCTGAAATCACTCCCTATTTACCATATAGCACACTACATTTATTGGCAGCCATTTTATTTGAGTGTGTAAATGTATTCACTATGCAGTGCCCTCAAAAATTCCACAATAGAATGTAAAATTTGAGTCTATGATGTGTACACTACTTTCTGTTAACATTCCCACACTGCAACACTTTTATATATATAATATATGTGCTTTTTATCGATTTAATAGTTGCGAAAATTACTATTGAGCGGCTCTACACCTGACAGTGATGACACAAAATGGTGATGATTAGTAAAGTGTAAGCCTCAACTTACAGCTCACCATTGAGCGAAGCTTCGACTGCTTTTTGTAAAGTCAGTAGTGAATGAGTGAACAAGAAAGTGATTTAAGACACATCCAGGGAGTTTGGCGTCACGAGAAAAACATGTCCCTTTTAGAGAGTCACTGTGTAGGTACCTGTGTCGTAGCTGAGCTAGCGTCTCTCGTAGGAGGTGTGTCTGTTTTTCACGAGAAAAACATGTCCCTTTGAGAGAGTCACTGTGTAGGTACCTGTGTCGTAGCTGAGTTAGCGTCTCTCGTAGGAGGTGTGTCTGTGTGGGAGTGCCAGTAGGCCTGGATAAAAAAATCAATTCTCTGAATAATATTTATTTTAATGATCCAATGTTGAGTCTTAAAATCCCAAAAACTGATCTTTGCATTTGCTACTTTGTGTGACGAGAATAATAATTACAGTCCTTGTAGAGCCGCCACAGTTTACAAAACTGTCATCGCTCAAGATGGTTAGTTGACTCTGGGTATCTCGTTGCCTATCTAGAGATCACATCTATGAGAGGGATAGACTGAAGAAAAGACTCACACTGATCTGATCTCTGTTTGTGTGTGCTGAAGAGATATTATCTCTGGCTACAACATTTGAAGCAGTGGAAGACGAATATACAGTGTGTGGATTTGGCTTTATTCAGTCTGTTCCTGGTAACTATCACTAGCTAACAGCTGTTTGCAGATGTCAGCCTGCTATCTTGTCAACACAAACAGTGTAGATGAATCAGTGAGTAGACTTTATGTTTCTGTCCTGTCTGCACTCACAGTAATCATTAAAGTTGATGTCTGTACTTAGTTGAAGCATCTACTACTGACGGTCCATATGTAGGGATGGGATAGTATTTATCCTTTAAAATATGATGATAATGCCCTTGTAAGTGATGCAATGTTTTTATTATTCTTGCTCCACTGTTTTGCACATGTAGGTCTAAAAAAATATAGATGTACCTGTATGTGTAGATGTTTTTGAAGAAACAACAGTATTGCTCACTTGTTGAATGTAGAAGAAATTTAAGTGGCAGAGAATTTCGTTGAACCAAACATTCAAACGCAAGCAGACAAAAACTAGAGCAGAAAAAGACTTTTTACAAACAATATGAATTTTGTTGCAAAAATCTCCTTTATCAAAATCATATGAAAACCAACGAAAAATAATAATTATTATAATAATGACAATTTAGTGTGTAGTTACCCTTTCAAGGGCCACTCTATTGATTTAGTAGTGCAGTTCCCTAAAGATGTGGGACTTGGAAGAAGCAGACTAAAAAAACACTGGTTAGAGGAGTTAAAATTGAAGCAGCAGAGACTGAGATATCCTGACTGTTGTGAGAGAAGCTTCAGAAATTCTGCCTCTTACATTTTCCCAACTCAATAACAACTCTATGTTACCTCTCAAACAATACTCAATTACCCATCCACTGAAATACTATCTTATGTATGAGCCTCAACCCCTGTTGTTATGGAGAAGCAACCAACCCAGTGCTCAGGTATATTCAAAAACACTTTATTTTTGTGTGTAGGATCTAAAAGTTTCTAGTTTCTCAAATGATCCAAAATTAATTAAAATTCCAAAAGAGAATTTACCGACATAAGCAGTTCAGTATGGTTTTTATAACACATTGAACTTCCCTAATCATCTGTTACCTACCTTTAATAACATGTCAATATTGGCCTGAATGTGCAGTTTGGTTCCCACAGCAGCTAATAAACCTCCCTGTGTCCTCTCTGTAGAATTCCATGAGAGCAACCATTGAGAACTCTGAGGCCAGCATGACCCTCCCACCTATCAAAGTTATGGTCTCCCTTGGTGGAGAGGACCTGTCAATCAAGGTGAGTAACTCCTCTAACTAACATGAAAAATGTTAACTTAGCAGCTAAACTGCAGTTTCAGAACTGACTAAAAATTATATAAATGTTAGAGAGTTTTACTTGTGGGCCACTTAATAGAATTGCATTTGCATGAACTTCAGCCCTACTGCATTGGAAATCAGAGTGGAAATCACTTCAGTAAACCAGAAAAGAAGGAATAAGGGAGGGTTGTTGCATTGGAAGTAGGGTTGCAATGGTGTGAGATTTTCATGGTATGATAACCATCCCAGAAATTATCATGGTATCACAGTATATGATATTTCCCAATTATTATTATTGTTATTAGTTACATTGACCCATAAGAAATGAAAAAAGAAGGTTTTTTTTTTTTTTTTAGCTGAAGCATGTTAGTTTGCATGTTAGCACCAGTGATGGAGGAACTATTCATATCCTTTACTTAAGTAAAAGTACTAATATCACACAGTAAAAGTACTCAGTTACAAGTATAAGTCCTGCATTAAAAATGTCAAAGTGTGTAAGTATTATCATGTATTATCAAGTATTAAAAGTAAAAGTACTCAATAATCAAAGATGTCCCCTGTGATTTTTATACTATTATATATTATTTCATTACATTATTATTATTCATACATTAATGTAAAAGTAGGATTTTACATTACATACAGCTGGATGGTGGAGCTCTTTTGAACTATTTTGTATCCAATTAATGATTATTTTCATTATGGATTAATCTCCTAAATATTTTCTCCATTCATCGATTGATTGTTTGATAAAAGTTCTGAAAGTAGTGAGAAATACCATCACAAGTGCTCTAAACGATTATCAAAAGAGTTGCCAATTTACTGTAGGTGTACGACAGTGCAGCCAGACTGATCCTGTCTGTACCTCACACACATACTCACTTACGTGAGCCCCCTGAGTCAGGAAAATTTGTTTGTGTGTTTTTTTCTGGGGTCAGTGTGTGTCTGTTTTTACAGTCCTGGTTGAAATGACTGTCACCCTGAATTTTAAGTGCAGAATTTAGAATATCTCTAGAAATAAATGCAATTTAGCCAATTTTGTATATTCAGAATATTTAATAAAATGCCCAAAAAATGCTTTCATATGATGAAATAAAAAATACAGACCTAAAATGTATGCTGGACACAATTATTGACACCCTTTTGATGAATTTAAACTAGTTCCTCACACGAAATTAGTGTGTAGGTTTGAGGCGAAGGTCTTGGGTCTTTCAGCAAGACAACGACCCAAAGAACACATCCAGCAGCACAAAAGAATGTTTGAAAAAGAAAAGATGGACTGTTTTAAACTGGCCAGCAGTGAGTCCTGACCTAAATCCCATTGAAAACCTTGGAGAGAGCTGAAATCTGCCATTACAAAAAGGACTCCTTCAAACTTAAAAGAGCTTGAACGCATAGCAATGGCAGAGTGGCAGAAACTACCAACAGACAGGTGCAAGAAGCTTCTAGATGGTTACAAGAAACTTTTAGAGGCTGTCAATGTTAACAAAGGTTCTAAAACCAAATATAATTGCACCAATAATTTTGTCTGGATTACACTTTGTGTTTGTATTATTTCACTATTATGCAAGTTTTGTGGGTTTTTATTTTTATTTTCTTTTGTCCAGTAACCTGGGACATTTTATTAAAACATTTAGATTTTACAAAATTGGATAATTTGCATTTATTTCTGAAGATATTCTAAATTCTGTACTGTAATTCTGTAATTGAATAATTTCATCCAGGACTGTAAATCCTGGTTGAAAGAGGTCACCGAACAGATAGACTATGCAGATGTAGCTGGGAGCCGGGATAAGGAAAGTTATTTCGTTAAGCATTTTATGATCAACGTTTACATGTTCACAAGTTTTTTCATTGGGGATTAAAGTAATAAACATGACACATAGATCTGCATGGAGGGATGGTGTTCTCAAAGATGGGCAAACATGTTTGATGTGTATCGTCCTTTGGCAGCCACTTTGTGTCCAAGTTTTTTGCATGTCCTCGAGGACAACCCCCCATCGGTTTTTGGGATATCCAAAAAATCCCATGCTGCAGATTTTAATTTTTTTTTGTGGGCAATGGAGACTGGTGATATTAGTTTTGTTTCTCTCTGCCATATTTTCAGCTGTATGCATATATATATTTACATATAATTATATTATATATTTAAATATGTTTCAATTAACAACAACAGAAGCAACAAAAATAAAAAGCTCAGATCCCCTGTAGAACAGCTCCCACCTCTCCAGGAAAGGGCTTTTTAACTGGGTCTAAGGAACACCTTAATAAAACATATAATTATATTAAGTTATTGAAAAAAAGATTTGTTGAGTCCACCAGATTCCTCTACGATGTTTCACAAACCTGTTGTGCTTGTCTGGCAAAGAAATGCAAGGCAAGCACATATACTATTCTTTGTCATGATGATAGAAGTGGCTGTAAAATCATACAGTGCATCAGCAAACATATGCAACACAACATTAAGTAGGTCGTTTAGCTTGTCACTACTTGAAAGAAGAATAAACAAACCAAGAAAAGAACCAGAGTCGGCACAACTAAAACTTGTTTACTTTAAAAAAGACCAGTGATCCGTCCTGTACTAAAGCCATACTGTAATGTTACACATACATCATGTACACACTAAGGTGATAACTGTATGTAAGGATTTTTAAAGAAGCTATGAAAAGAAAGGTCTTTTTCTTGTCCCAATTTGTCCCCCCTAGTGTTTTCACCCTTTGCCCCATTGTTATTGTTAACCACAATCACCTCTCATCAGCTTCTCAGTTAGGTTATATTAAGTTAACCTCATAAACCCTCGTTATCATTCAGTGACTCATAATCTGCCCTTATACAGAGCCCATTCATTGACATCATTGGTTCCTGGAATACCATACAGCCATATTTAGACAGGATCAACTCAGCACACTATTAGGTGATTTTGATCACGTTTGTTTTATGCTAGCATAGTAACAAAACTGAAGGTTTTCTCTCCACCATTTCATAATCATTAAAGACTAGTTTTTTGTTAATTTTGCTTCGATCTGCTGTCGTGCTGCTGAGTCCTCACTGCTGTGTTAACCACACCATAATCTCCCTCTCTCTCCAGATGAGTGACAGTGGAGGTGGCGTTCCCTTCAGGAAGACAGAGCATCTGTTCAGCTACATGTACTCCACAGCGCCCAGACCCTCTATAGGAGACAAACACAGAGCCCCACTGGTGAACAAATCACACACAAAAACACACAATCAAACACAATATTAATACATGAGAAGAGCTAATATGCGTATTTGTGTGTGTGTAGGCTGGGTTTGGCTATGGTCTGCCCATCTCTCGGCTCTATGCTCGCTACTTCCAGGGAGACTTACAGCTCTACTCCATGGAGGGTTATGGCACTGACACTGTCATTCATCTGAGGGTAATATATACAGATACAAGCACGTTTGCACCAGCATATTGCCTGATATATAGTATGAAGGATGGCCTGCTTAGCTGCTAAGATCAGGGCCCCTTTCTCTAATATGTCTTAAGTCCTAATAAATGTATCCAGTTATTTTTTTAGCCAACTAACTTAATTCTTCAAATGTAAGTGCAGGATTGATTTGTTCATCTTTGGCCAAGTTACATTAAATAACAAGGTTATACTTAGAGTTCAGGGGTGCCAATGGTTTCAACCAGGACTGTATTTTTTCTTAAGCTACTGTCGTATATCACGACCTTGAACCTCTTGAGTGGAGAAGAATGATTCACAGCATGTCGATGCTCCTTTTGAGTTTTCTTTATTTATAAAAATCAGGTATACTTAGTTTGCAGGGAGAGAATCATTGAGGTCAAATTAAAAAGCCTGCAAGGGTCCACTCGAGTCCGATTCTCCAATTCTGATTCTCCAATTCTGATTCTCCAACAATATCAAGGGGTTGTCCCAAATATATAGGCTTATGCAAATTAACTCTTTAATATTCAGGGTATCCCACTCCCAACTTTGGTTCGTTACCAATTATGGTCAGATTCAGTGTTCTCACTCTCCAATTGCTCATCCCACATATATTACTTTATCTCTGTTCTGACATTAGGCCTTAATAAGGCGAGATGGAGCTTAGGCTACACGTTGACTTAAACATCCTGTGTGTCTTTGGACCAGGCAACACAGAATTTGACAGAGGCAGGAATTCATCAAAGCACTTCCTGTGTCAATTCTGTGTCAAATTTGGGTAAAACCCTCTTAACCGGTTATGAAATACACAATACTACTCAGTAGGATTTCTTTTAAAACCGATTGACTAATCTTACTTGATGCACATTTTATTTATGAAATGACACTTCAACAAAATTCTCAGGGTCACATTAAAGGCCCTCTAAAAAAATCAGACATTAAATGTCGTTCAGAGTTCAGTAATCAGTTTCAAAACATCTATGATTTATAAAAATCTAATTTAAAAAATAGTTCATCATTTTTGGAAATACACTGTATTTGTTTTGTTGCTGAGAGTTATATGAGTGGACTGATTCCCCTCTCACTTCTGTACCGGCTGCTGGAGCCAGCAGCCGGTTACCTTAGCTTAAGAGGAGTCTCTGCTGGTTGTCTAGCAAACATTTTGTGAAGACAAGACTCCAGAAAGGAAGTAAGCATCACTGTGGTTCCCTCAAAAAAAAGCCAATAATAATTGCAATAATGCAATAATCCGAAAGCCAATGGAAAAATCCATTGGCTTTCAGATTATTGCAGAAAATTAGCTCTGTGACAAACAAAATTTATGATACTTACATGTTTTGTTCAACAAGATAATCTTCATAAATGAAAAACATTTTTATGATTCTTGAAGCCTAAATACAATTGGCAGAAGTAAAAAGCTAATGTTAGGCTATAAACTAGCTACACCACGTTCACATGACGGTTTACAAATGCATGCACTGAGACTGTAAAGGCGATCTACTAAAGACTGGTTAGTATATTGGTTTTTTTTGTGTTCGGCATGATGACGTTAAATGTCCCCAACAACCTTGGTAGGCTCATTTAAACACTTGGTAGCAACTGCCTTTTTTCAGACACTTAAACAGGTGGGGTATTTACTGACGTAATTTATGTCGTAGTAAGTCCAAATAAACATACAAGCAGAAAAAAACACATTTGGTAGAAAAAAACCCTACTTTAATATCTGTTCTCTATGTCTGTCTCTAGGCGTTGTCTACGGACTCTGTGGAGAGGCTGCCAGTTTTTAACAAGACTGCTCTGCGTCACTACAAGCTGAGTTTGGAGGCAGATGATTGGTGCATTCCCTCAAAGGAGCCATTGGACCTGGCTGTCTACCGTGCTGCCAAGTGATTCAGTAATGACCCGATATGACTTTTGACAAGTATTTACAAGCTGACCATAAAAATCCCCTTTAAAGGCAGGGCATTGTTGGACCAAAATTATTAGCCTGGCAGTGAATGCGGGCTGAAGTAATCAAAAGTTAATCTTTCAGATGAAGGAGAATGCTCAGCATTGACGTCCTAATTGTCTAGGAATTCTGTAGATTTGAGCGAGCACCTTCTCACCATCTCCTCCTGTTTTCTTCACGTGTGCTGTAGATAAAGAAAGAGAAAAAGGAGGTTGACATTCTGAGTCAAAATGGTGGACAGTCAAAGATGCAGTGGTTGAATCCTGAAAGAGAGAGAGAAAAGAGATGGCGAAATGAAGTTATGGCAAGGCTGAACAATTTGTAGAAAATATCTAATTGTGGACATTTTCTGACCAATATTGGGATTGTGATAAAACCCCAGCATAATCAGTCAAATCACAAGTGGGCTATTTGTTATTAGGAGCTACACAGCTTTCCATCTACTTTGAATAACAGACTAACAGAGCATGTCTTCACAGCCTAAAACTGGACATCCAGATTTAAAACTCAAGCGCTAGCGGCTAGCTAGTAACGCTCTGTCTGAAAATTCTCAGCTATTTAGATAATTTATGTCCATGAAGACACAAGACACATGAAGCCATAATAAGTTGTAGTGAGTTAGCTAGCATACTATAATGTTAATTCTTTTTTTTTTTTTTTGCATCAGTTTACTTTGACCCTCCATGTTTTTGGATGTATCTGAGTAAATCCTCTCTTGAATTCATGCTTTGTGGCAAAACAGTTTAGCAGGTTGTGTAACACTGTGAAAGAATTATGTAAGCATGTTTTCACTTTGACAGTTATGGTTATCCATTAAGTACAGTGGGGTCCAAAAGTCTGAGACAACTTTCCCAAAATGGTCTCAGACTTTTGGATCCCACTGTAGCTGAACTTAAGTGTAGAAAACGCTTCAGTCAGTGTGTTGTTGAAGACCTGCAACAAGTCCAAACTGAAATGTGTGTATCTGACTATGTATGAAAATAATAACTCCCTGTTATACTGTATTCACAGATATAGTATGTGTGACCCAGACACTGTGTTATTGTGTCCTTTGAAGTGCCTGTATTCTATTGTAAATTTAAAGTGAACTGTTCATATTTATTTTTTATAAAGAAAAATAGATTAATTTAACTTTTGTCTTCATCATTGTTGTTATTGGATTCTATATTGTGTGATGAACATGTGTGTTTATGTTTGCTCTTCAGAAGTTGGATGGACTCAGTTATGCTGTGTCAGGGTTTGTAGCACCAGGTGGATGTTTTTTTTTTCTGCGTCTTTGAAAAAACGTTCAATACTGTGTGTTTTTGTGTGTGTGTTTTTGTGTGTGTTTCTACCAGGGTCAGTGCAGGGACTTTGGCCACCACGCAGGGTGTGTTTGCTGGGACATCAATTAACGCTTAATGAGCAGAAAGTCTCGGTCTTGCTGAAGAGTGAGAAAGAGGTCATAAATTATTGAGTGAACTGATAGACTGACAGTTGGGCTATAGCTATGGTCCTGTTGAACAGCAAGAAAGCTGTAAAGATTAAAGGTCAACATCTACCATAATAATAAACTGGTCTCCACCCAGGCAGTGTTAGCGTAAGGATAATTCTGGTATTATTCTCAAGTTTTTCTCTCTCTCACCAAATCCCATGAAAAGCCCAAAACCAACAATGTGTTATTTAGCCCCAGTGCCTACAGATTTGCCAAGTGTAAGGAGCCGCAGTATTTTGGGCACCCCTGGTTCCTGAAGTAAAAATGTTCGTAATCTGTCAGTTTTGATAACTTCTCAACTCCAGCACCATGTTTTGTCCTCAACAAGTGTTTTGAATTTGATACCTCGCTGGTTTGCACTTCTGACTGGAACAAACTAGTCAGCCTCAGTTGCCATTGCAGCCGAGGCTCATGGATATTGTAGTATTTTGACCTGTTCACCATGCCACATTACAGACAAAACATGATTTCTTAGAAACTTTGTTGAAATAATTAAAACTGGCAGTCATAATATCGCCAAGATTGCCATGAAATTTGGCAGACATTCGTGTTCCTACGGAGCCTCCCCTAAGGTCAGCTGAGACAAAAAAAGAGCCTTGTGTAAATCTGTACTCTTGGTTTACAAATCCATGCACACAGATTTATAATCTGTACCCACAGATTTGCAATCCATGCGCACGGTTCATAAACCGCGTACGTATTTGCAAAACTGTAGGCATGGATTGCAAATTACGATTCTGAGAGTATGGTTTAGAAACTGTGTGCATGGTTCTGTAAACCGAGAGTACAGATTTACTAATGGATCTTTTTTTCTGAGCTAACCCCCTCTGTCTATTCCCCTTAAGATGAATTGTAAAAACTGTGGTCCTCTCATTCTTCATCTGGCGGCTTTGTCAGTTCAAATTTGAATTTATTCTGCACTTTGGGTTATTAACAATTACCCGCAAAATTGGTGACAATCTCATCAGCGTCAGCTTTACTTTTTGTTTAGCAAATGTTAGCATGATAACATGCTAAACTAAGATGTTGAACATGGTAAACATTATACCTGCTATACAACAATATGTCATTGTTGGCATGTTAGCGTGATGCTGCATTTAGCTCAAAGCACCACTGTGCCTATAGGTGCAACCTCACAGAGCTACTAGCTTGATTTGGAGACTGTAAGTCTTGAAAAACAGCTCAGTAATTTCTGTAAAACTGTAGTTTTTAGGAAATGTTACTCAAACACATGAGTAAAGAGTGAATTTGTTGGGGACTATTTTCAGCTGCAGATCAATACACAATTGGTGCTCTAGATCTGGGAGACCCGACAAAGTAATGGTGAGGTGCTTGGGTGGAGCATAGGATGGATTAAGTGCGCAGTCTGTAAGTGGAAGATAGATTTAGACTTTTCCTTTGACAAAAGACGCAATTTGGTACCAGTTTTTAATATGGCATGAAGAGTTTTGTACACTGTAATGATCAATAAGTAATTTATTAGTGTTATGTAGATAAGTAATTGGACTTCAGTTTGCAGTTGTTGCAGATGCATGTTTATAGGTTGTTAAATGTATTTGGTCTGGCTGCTGTGGTCAAATTGTCCATCTGCCTAAATAGATATTTATAACCAGCAACACAAAATTATTCTTAGAAATGGCATATTATTGATTTATCAGCCATTTATGAATTCGTTATATGGAACTTCACTGAGGTTCTTTACCCAAATAATATCAATTTATTCCCAAACTTCTTAGACCTGTTTAGTATAAAGTTCACAAAGTTGAAAAAGGGGTAGAAAAAGTTTTATAAAGTTGAAATTTCAAATTTCCTTTTGTAAAAGTCAAAATGTCCAAATGTCCTGTGGCATCAGGCTGCATATTGACATCGAACAAGATTCAAACCCCAAACAAGCAAAGCACATGATACATGATATGTATGAGTCAGCAGGAAAGTGATTTTTGACCTCAGTCTGATATAAGTATTAACTGTACACACACACGCAACACAAACACACAAATGTACCAAGTATATTTGACCAAGGCAAGTTAATGGCAGAAAGCTTGAAGACTAGCTTGAACCAGCTATGTTGTGAGCGGACTAGCCAGAAAGGGTCCGAACCACCTCCACCTCCATTTTAGTGGTGAAAAGGGCCCAGCAAGTTGACTGCAGGCAGAGCGGCCATAGACGTCACATTACTGCAAGTTTGTGTTCTGCTTGTTCAACAGGTGCTGGCTCATACAGTCTCCATTTCTGGCGAATTTTGTTGCACGTATGGTTATGTCATCCACTCAAGTAAAATATAACCTCTTCTCTGCTCTGTTATCCACTCTGTGTGTGTGAGCGGCTCAGCCTTGTCCTCCTGTAAACAGTGACTGACACAGCGAGCAGAGGAGAGGTGAGAGGAAAAAATCACTATTCACAACCGGTTTTTAAGTGACATTATTAGTTGGCAGCATGCACCGCATGATTTCATTTAATATTAACTTATTTTAGTCCCCTTCTCATGGCTATTTGTGTGTTTTGTCCAGTTTGTGGCGATGAGAATGGTTACCACTTCAGTACGTAGTAGGTGGTTCTACTGTGGTTCTACTAAGGTCAGAACAAAGAAAAAAATGTGGTTGCTTTTGCAGGCAATGTTATTATGATTTACATATACAGTAGTATGGTCCGTGGGACCCCAAACAACGAAGCACTAAAGCCAATGAAACACAATGGTTAATTGGCACTCTTGACCCCTTTACTTCTTCTGCTGTTAGCAAAAAGTGACCGTTGAATCAATCAGTTAACAGTGGGGAGATGATTCACTTGCATACCTGTGCAAATTTTAAGCCACTACTAGATTGTACAACTACTAAAGTGGATAGGTGGTCCCATCTCACCATTTCTTTGGCGGGTAGAATATATGTCATTGAAATGAATATATCAACATTTTTGTTTCTGTTCTAAACTATTCCTATCCTCATTGGGAAATTCTTTTTATGACTCTTGATAAATTATATCCAGTTTTATCTGGAAAAAGAATAAACCAAGAATTATGAGAGAATATGTACAGCAGCCAGAACTTATCGGGGGAATAGGACTACCTAAATTTCAGCATTACTACTAGGCTTGCAATATTTGGTCTCTCTCCTTCTTGGTTCAGTCTGAGAATGATCCAGTCTGGGTACAGATGGAACACACATCATCCCATTTCACCTCCTTAGTTGACTCTATATGATCTTCCCTATCCCTGAACTATGTAGAAGATAAGCCTATTGCAACACAGTGTTAGATATGGAAAATATGGAAAATATATTGGATGGAAAAATAGCTCTGGACTTGTTCCTCTGTTTCCCAGCCACTGTTTCCCTCCATCTATAACAGACTCCTCTTTCCAACTATGGAGGTTCAGTGGCACTGGAAATATTAAGTCTCTTTATAGACAGAACCTTCCCAACATTTGAGCAGTTGCATATTAAATTCAGTTTACCCCAGTCTCACTTCTTCAGATTTCTTCAGGTCCCCGGTTCAGTTTTGTTAAATCTAAATTTTCTACCTTCCCTTAGCTTCCTAAAAGAAACAGATTTTGGATTAACTTTAAGAGAAAAGGAATAGGAAGAGGCTATAGAAAGTGTTCATACAGCCTCAAATTTGTACAATACATGGTCTTAAGTCATGTCTAGAACATGGCTTAAGGCCTTCATCAATTGCATTTTTCTAAATTTAAACTTGATGTAGGATGTATCCTAACGTGGGTACTATATGTGATTGGTGCAAAGCATTTTCCGCCCCATATGTTTTGGCATTGTCTTAACCGACCCAGTTTTTAGAGCCGAATTTTCAAAACTCTGTCAGATTTTTTTGGAAAGCAGATACAACCAGATCCCCTGATTGTGGTATTTAGTATTTCAACTGAGAACATTACTGGAGCCCAAAACATGGATACAGCCTTTGCAACACTATTTGTACGTAGGTCAACTTTACTGAAGTGGAGAAGCCCATAGCCCCCCACTGACACCCTGTTATGCAGCGACTCAAACAGAAGAAGCTTAGGTATGTGCTTCGGGGTTCTCTCTTCGTCAAAATATGGCGGACCTATGTTAATACTCAGTTTGAAACTCTGTAACTCTGTCCTACGTACTAAAATTAATTTGGCGGTGAATTTTGTTTTTTCAGTGGCAGTCTGTTGTTGGTCTGTTTTTCAGTGGTGTGATTATAGATTGAGCAGTGACCCCATGTGGTAAAGCCTACAAATTACCATTATTACACAATTATATCTGTACTGTTTGTTTACAAAATAATTTAGTAAAAATTTTCTTAACATTCAAATCATATCAGTTATACAAAAAAAATTAAAATGTAAGTCCCCCCTCCACTCAGAAATCTATCTTGTTTGTTGCTACCTTGCTCGGATGTTTGAACTTCACTGTGCTCACCTTAAATCTCACTTTGACACCTGGATATACCAGCATGGATGAGGAGACTATTATTTTATTTATTATTTTATGTATTAATATTTTCATATTCATATATTATGGATTTTTCAATGAGGGAGAAGGACAAGATGTTATTTTTAGGAATTAAAAGGTTTGTTAAAAAAAACATGTCAGACACAAATTGTTATTCCAAGCACAGACTTCATTTATGTCCTAAAACATGTCTGGAGGGCGTCTTTGATCAAACGACCCAAACTGATGACAAGCAGTTTTCCTGGGTAATTAGGGTCCCTCAGGGTCCTGGGCCCTGGAGCAGTTCCCTGATTTGCCTGGTTAGTATTACAGCCTTGTGTGATGTCCATCTCCACTGGTTCAAATGAGCTGTGGCAGTCTAGCTCAAAGGAAAACTGACTGAGTGAAGGGTTGCCAGCAGATCTAGAGCACCTGAGCTCTGGGGTTGAAACGCTTGGCCATTAACTATCTTCCTATCTCTTCCTTCAGCTGACATCCATCCTGTAACATCTTCTTTTCCATTTGCAGCTTTCAAAAGTTCCACAACACATACCCAACACTTAAATGGATTGCTTTCATTGCTGGTGTTTCTGATTGACATATCACATTATTTGACTCAGTTAATGATCGTTTAAATAAAGTGTATATCTTGCGTGGACTGCCTCCTTGTCACATTCCTTGAGCCAGTTTGTGACAGTTGGATGATTCAAATGGTGTTTCTGTTTGTGTCCACTAGAAGGTATTGTAGTGAAGCCTTAAATGTGATGTGAGAGTGTGTATATGAATAAGTTAACATACGGCTCAAAAAAACCAAGAGGAAAAAAAAGGCACAGGACACAAATGGAAATATTTGGCATAAGCTTTTAATGTTTTTATTAAATTTTTTAGGTTTTCTCTTTAAATTTAATTTTGTTTGCTTTTTCCCAGTGTTTCTTTTTTGTTTGTTTTTTAAATTATTATTATTCATCTGGTTTTTATTTATCCTATCAGTAAAGGAGGAGACTTGCTCAGGTAATTCAGCATTCACAGTCAAACCTTCATACATTTTAACAGATCTGTTTTTTTTTAGAAGTCTCTATTTCACAAATGCTGTTGAATTATTACAGTTTCACTTTTTTTTTCTTTACATTTTTCAAAAATAGAAAAGGTAAATAATAAACATTCCATTGAAATATATTTTATACAGTTCTTTATTCTCTTTATTATTATTTTTTTAAATTTTTCTCTCTCCAGTGTAGTGACAATAAAATTATATCCAGCATCAGTTTAATAGCATAATCCCCATTCCATAATGGAGGGAAGCCTCTCGTGTTTTTGCCTGTCATCCTTCTTGTTTTCTGTGCCTCTTTCCAGTGGACACAGACCAACAATTTATACCTGTTATGGGACCATCAACTAATCAACTGATCAACCAACTAATCAGTCAATCAGTCAACAGTGATGTGAACCCCAGAGTGTCAAAATCCAACTCGGTAATTAGCTGCATCTGGACCTATGGCATGATGTATTTTTCTGATTATGAAAATCTGCAGCATTAGGAAAATGAGTAAGAGAAGGCACAGCAAAATGAACAGACCTGAACAGACAGGTAGAGAGGCAGGTAATGACTAGGCAGCTTGCCTGACAGTGAATAAGACAAGTTTTCCATGGTGTTAGCATCAATGTCTCAGTGGAAAGTTGTGAAAGCAGTGTCAAAATTAGTGAGAAAAATTACCCAAGAATATATCTGTAGGACATATTCTGAAATGGTTGCATGAAAAAATGAACAATAACTCCACTTGATTTCCCAAACACCAAAGCCTCGACACTGGTGTTGGGAAGCTTGGGAACCAATGCCTCTATTGCAGTATGAAAAGAAGCACAGGAATTCTAAAAGTGAATTAAGTATGGAAATAAGGTATGTCCCACAATGTATTTTCTAACCTGACAAAGAAAGGAAGCAGGTAAGGCAAGAAACGTTGCTCTTTTTCAACAGAGGAGAGGCTTCCCTTCACATGGCCATTTGTAATTAAGTTAAAGTCATCATTTTAACGTTTCCCATGCATGCATTTAGAATTCATCTTGAAAAAATAGGATAGAAAAACACAAGAACAAGGGATGCAAAAAGAAGCTTCTTCCTCAAAATAACTGAAGGAGGAGGTGAGAAAAGAGGAAGAGGGGGAAAGGATGAAGAGAGAGGGGAAATGTAAGGATATGGGATGGGTTGGAGAGCAGAAGAGGTTGCTGCAAGAAATGCAGACTGGAGTTTTAGAGCTTAACTTGCTAGCTACAAACTGATACAAAACATTATCTAGACTGAACATGTAAGTTCACTCTTCACTTTGCCAATAGTGTTTCGAGAAATTACTCTTAACTCAAGGTCTGCTTACTGACTTTACTAGTGAGATTTCATTCATGATTTTAGGCCAGCTAACTTGTTTATCCAGACAATGTAGGCTAATAGAGCTAGGTTAAAAGTAAATACTAACTAGTTAACTAAATTTAACTGAAGGTCCACCTTTTCGCTACATGGAGGACTTTAACATATTATTCATGATTTCAGGCCAGCTAACCAGTTTATTCAGAGTGTGTACTTAAGTAGAACTAGACAGACTCCAGCTTGCCAAAATAATTCTAACATAAGGTCCACTTATTAGCTTTTAAGAGGACCATAACATTGGGCTGAAGGTAAGGGGACCTTAAATTAAGGTTATTTTTGTCAAAGTTCCAGCCTACCTAGTTTTGGCCCAACTTCACTAGCCTACACTGTCTGGATAAACTATTTAGCTTGCCTAAAATGGTAAAATGCAAATGTCCATTCAAGTGTAAATGGTAAATCAAAGGGCAGTAAACTGCTGCTCTGCATGGATTCAAACTTTTGCATGTTGGACTTCTGACCACGCCCTAATCAGTGATGTCACACCAGGTGTTTTTCTTCTGTTCCTAAAACAAAAACATCTGCCGTGATATCGCTGACTGGTGTCCGGCTAGATGTACAACACGCAATGAAGTTTTAACCCACAGAGAGCTGCACAGCAACCACTTCTGCCTGCTTGATTCATCAGTCACCAATTAGTTTGCTCCTGGCGTCTTGAATACTTGTATATAGACTTTTAAAACTCCAATCAACATTACAGAAAGGTGGGGAGTTTGAGAGTTGGCAGAGCCGCTCCTCTGCATCTTGTCCTGATATGTTTGGTCGTCAATTGGGTTTCAAGTAAAAATGCACTATCGGTTAGCTCAGATGTTCGTCTACTCACATGGGTGTGGCTTAGCTCAGACTGAACAGCATGCTTCTTCACTTACATGTAAGTCATTTATACAGACAAACACACACATTCTTACACTCACTCTTACACACATAACCAAAACCAGAGACCATAAAAAAGAGCTTATTTCATTATTGCTCTATCCCCACTACACTGCAGTGGAATAATCAAGGTTTCTATGTCTTTCTAGAACTAGGCAACAATCACTTCTTCTTCTTTTCCTCCTGCCCGACAAATCTTTATTATATCTTAACTAGGCTGGTTTCTGAAACAACATGACTTACGAAATGTATGTGTGTTGGGGGTGGGTGCCACTGTGATGAAGGGCTGTACCCATATCCCATGAATTTCTTTTTCATACATTCAAGTACCAAACAAGAAAGTGGAGACACTGACTACCTTGCTCTGACAGCTTAGTTTTCTCAAACTGAGGATGTTACAAAAATCATTCCTGTAGGACGCTAGAGGTCTGAAGATGAAAAACATTTTTTCAACCTTTAAAGTCAATAATCCATTTTGCAATTTTTGCACCTGTGTGCTTTTTTTGTTGTGAAATACTACGTTTATTAAAGGTAAACACAGTCTAGTTGCATTATGGAAATTGCAGGATCAACCACTTTTGGAGCTTGGCCTGTGCTAGTGACTACAAGTCAGGATATCTGGCTATGAGCTTCTTCTGCTTTGATTTTGACCACCTTTTAAAAGCTCTGACTTACACAGGTCTCCCAACTTTATGGATGACCAAAAGCCTACTTTACCTACCCCTTTAATGTTTTTTTTAAACCCCTCACCTGCATGGACTTTAGCTAGCAATATACAGAACAGCTTTACGGACAATTCTGACACTGACAATATTGTCGACCATTGTTGATGATCACCAGCCGTGATATCATAGTGTCCTTGTTTTAATTGTGCTAGAAAACTTTTCTGTTTTACATCTACAGTGAGTGGTGAGGGCCTTTGTAGAGATCCTCTTGTATGCATTCAGTCTGCAGTGGCGGGTGTAAAACAAGGTGTAACCCCTGTAAACCCCGCTAACCCCATCTGAGATGTACAACAAATTGTCTCCACAGCACAGTGACACAAAGCCTGTGGCCCAACCGGTGCATCCATTGGCTCTCTGTTTGCTGCATGATTGTATACAGAAGCATTTATGGATGCATTGTTATAATCTTCAGGATCATAATTCATCATAATTGCATGTGTTAAAAAGTACAAAATATATATGTAAAACAATAATACAGTTTTAGCAAATAAATAAAATGCTGAAAGCAATATAACTAGCAAAATTAATGACACTGAAGAAGTTGTGCTCACCTTGGTGTAGGTACAATACAGTACATGGTAAGCTATTATTTTTGAAATTTCTGATGCTGTAGAGTATACTTTTAGGAAGACAAGCAATATGAAAAAAAATACCTGGAAGCAATAGAACCTATTGCAGAATGGAAGGACAGTTGAATGTAGTTTAGACCAAAAGGACAGAAAAATCTACTTCCAGGCAGTAGCATTGTAGAGATCCATGTTTACTCATTGAAATGATCAGAATTTTCTCTCGAAACTGTTATTTGAAACTTGCAACTTTCCTGAAAATACATAATGCAACATCATAACATCTTGATGTTCAACCTCTCAAAATTTTGATACAGTCTATTCCTGAGATGGGCCCAGTTTTTTATTCGATTTGTGGCTTTTTGTGATTTGTTAAGATTCCCCCAGAATGATACAGAAAATAGTGAAAAATTCACAATGAAAAAACAAAAGAAAAACACAGAAGTAACCCTTCTTTTTTGTGACAACATATGGTAATTTGAAATGGGGTACGGGTACCGATTAGTAAACTTTTTGATCCCCACAATGTAGTGCAAAGCAAACTTCACGTGTGTGAAGTAGGGGGATTTATTCTTTGTTTCTGCCATGGCCCTTCAAGTTATCGGATTCTGTTAGCATGGCTGCATACACTGTAAACGCTATGATTTACAATCTTCATTAATCATAAAATATGATTATTTCTGATTTTCAAACAATGCTTGGCCTTAGACACAATGAAATAATAAATACCGAATGGACTGCGTGACCTTGAAATATGAAGAAAAAGGACAAGTGAGTTGAAATCATTTTGTCTCGCTCTGTAGGAAACAGGTGGACTTTCCAGTGAGCTACCAAACTTTGGCTGAACTTAAATTTCCAAACTTGGATTCAGCCAGGGTCTGATAGCTTGGCTGCCACACATGCAAACTTAAGGGGGTATGTTCTCAAGAAGTCTGTGAGTGCCTAGGACTGTGCAAATCTGCAATTCATCAAGTTCACAAAGGGTCTCAAGCACTTTTTCTGTGGACTTCTAGATTGCTTAATCACAATGCAAAGACAATCAAATTTAAGTGATTACTTTGTATATCAATCAAAATCTATCTTAGTTTAACTATGTAAGGCAGCAGCCCCAGCACATCTTGCATAAATTGCCAATGCCATTAAGAAAAATTTAGAAACATACTTTGAGATATGTTACAGGTTCAAGAATTTATATCAATACAAAGGATGTAGGTTTTAAGATCCATCTAATAGCAATTCTTGCCCCTCGCAGCCCAGCAATGTGACAATTGTTGAAAATGTAAAACTTCATACCACCAAATTTTGGGGGTTCCAGTTCACAAGTCCCAAGGGTAGACATTTGGATTTAGACCTTTTGAACAAGCATGTCTGTCTGTATATCTGGGAGCACCATTGTGATATAGCAATGGTTTGCCAGAAACAGCTCTTTCAGCTCGATAGCCCTTTTTGAAGACCGTGCAGTGAGTTTGGCAAAAGCAGTGTCAACAGGAGAGTACAGATTCGTCTCCAAATAGCTGGACAATTGTAAGAATCTTTGTTTTCTTTCGTTTGTGCGCATTTTATAAGACATTTTCTAATAGGGAACAAGCTATCAGCAGAAATATTTTGGATTGATGTTTGTCATAGCCCTACCATGTGTCAGCTACAAATTAAAAAAACCTACACACATTGATGGATTATGAGACAATGGGCCCCTGGGCACAGACATGTCAAGGACACCCCAACACGCCTACAAATGAGCAAGACACCCAGAATGAAAATGAAACTAAATCATGCAGATGTGGCTGTTTTTTTCTTTCTGTAGTCGTTGTCATTTTGAGTCTCTTTGTGGTCATTTTGAATCTCTTTGTAATCATTTAATGGATTTTCCAACGAGAAATGTCAATAGTCACTTCAATCCGAGTCTGGGCCCCCTGTGCCTGTGCCCGTAGGACTGCTCGTTCATCCACTCATGCCCAAAGAGTTTCAAACAATTTTGCCCAGGTGATGGGTCTACATGGTCTCATAAACCAAGTACCAATGAATACAGAAAAATTAACATAAATAAAACAGCATCAAAAATGCCCATTAATGCTCACATGAGATGCACAAAAAAAGACATGAGAAGATAAAAAAATGAGAATTACCAGCGCAATCCAAATCCAGGTATTCTAATAATCCGCATGTTTTTTTGGCAATAACACCTGTCCAGTAACTGCCAGCTTTCAATCAAAGTTCTTCTGCCAGCTTTAAAGGCATTTCCAACTTTTTGTGTATTTCACTTTGTCTATCTAGTTTTGTGCGAAAATTGTTTTCCCACAGCTGAGCAAAACGTCCTTGCTTCTGCTGTTCCTAACGATAGGGGTACTTGATCAACCCTATTTTAACACTTAGAGTCAAGATGGCTGCCTCTCACCATTGGGGAGCCACCACCGCCGCACAGGAGCTCCTGTTCATCCATTAATGCTGGTTTGACTAACCCTGTACAATGTATATCTGTGCCTCATCTGTTGTCTCACTGAGGGAAAAGATACTCTACTCCTTCATTGTCTCATCAGATTATATTAGCAGATGACAGACCCAACCTATTTCAATGTTAAAGCACACTATTGTGGAGTTACAGACTTTGCTTGGAGTTATTGCATATTACCTCAAAAATCAGTTGCTAAAGTCTTTCAAATTAAAGATAATAAACTGTAAAGTCTTCTCTCTAACCTTTCAACCTTTAATTTTCACTCACTTTATTTACAGGCTTATGGCACAGTTACTACACGTTTAGCTAAGTATATCATTTATTGTTTTCAAAACAAGTTAGGCTGCTAAAAATGTCATCAGTTCACATGCCACCATGACTATACATGTTCTGGGTTTGTTACATAAAAGAAAGAAAAAAAGTTTTATGGAATTTTAAATAGTTTGGCTTTGCTGAGTAGACCAGGCATTTAGATATGTCAATCATCTTTTTAGTGGCAGTTTTAGGGACATTTTTTCATAAATATATACCACTATCACTGGAAGGAGTAAGTTGTGTCTTTTTCGCCGTGCATGTATAATGTCTGTGTTTTCCAATTTAACTAGGTTATGACCCTTTTAAGATATGATTTGACCCACATTCTCTCAGTCGGGCTCATCAATACAGCCAGTACTATCAGCCAATGAGTGTAATATTGTGATGCCTTATATCAAAAAGTTGTTCAATGAATAAATACCCTTTCAATGAAGCTACACTTTTATACAACATAGGGAACTCCTTGAAGAAAGTGATTGTTTTCCTGAGCCATTTTGACAATAAAAGCATGAAAACTAACTGGTAAGGCAGCTTTAACAGAGTGATGTTGTGGCTACATTACAGCTCACTCGAATAGGGTTAATAAATCCTCAGTCCCCTTCACCACATAGGTTATAGGAGATTAGTCAATATTTAAAGGAAATAGTACGTTAGTAGGAAGCCCAACAGGGACTGTCATTCATTTTGGGATTGTGTGATTCTTTGGCAAAGCTAGCGCATGAAAAAGCTACTGGACCAAACATTTGCAGATTGCAATCTCTCTGCAGATTATTTTTGGGCAAAATGTTGAATGGGTAATTTGTATTACATAACTGACATCCGAAGATAATGTAGGGAGATAACATTTATTTTATTATAACTAAGTTAAATGAATAAATAAAATGTGGGATTTGTCTTTTTGTTTTAGAAAACTTGGGAAATCTCCTAGAACTTTTGGTTGCCTCCAAATTTTCTCAGAAGGGTGAGATTGAGCTGGGTGAGTGCTGACATTGGTATTTCCGAAATCCTGGCTGTGGCCCTGTTTTTTTTTTTTTCATACTTCAGGTGTAAATACAGCATTAATTACATTTAATGCTGACCCAATTCAACATGAGTGAATGTTAGTTCTATCCCTGACTGATAATAGTGAGGGGAAATGACAAAAATGCAAACTGCAGCTTAGGGAAAAGAAACATAACTTTCTCATCAGACATACAGTCAGTTAGCAGTTTATCAGCACCACCTGCCTAAAACTAATTCAGTCTAATACAACAGTCCTGCAAAAAAATCCTCCTTCTTGAAGCTTATAATGCTCAGTTTTAATTGAAATTATTTTAGAGAGGTTTTGATTCACCTGTATGGGCATTTTGGAGGCTGTAGTCTGTGTTGCTGTTTAACTGTATAGCGTTATACTGATGGATGTTTCTGTTATTTTGTCTGTCCCATTTATATCAATGGAAGTAGGCTAAATAACAGAAACACCTCTCTGTATAATAGAACACAGTTCAACAGTACCACAAACTACATTGTCAAAAATGCTCATACAGTGGAATCAACACTTCTCTGAAACACTTTCAAAGATTTATGGCAGGTTTGGTGTTCTAGACTGCACTAGTTTTAGCTAGGTGTGCCTAATACACTGCTAACTGACTGTATATCTATGCTAGTGGTATAAAAACCCTGGACGAAGAGGCAGCCATCTTGTATCTTTTCACCTGAGGAATTAAACAGACCTGCATGGATCACTGTGTGGATAAAAACTTCATCTGTATCTTTTCCTGTTGTGTTCTTGACCCCAGACTTCAGATGACTCATCTAACCTTGAAGGTGATGCATTGGATATCAAGGTCAAAACTAAGTTCCAAAGAAAAGGGACAGGAGACATTTTCAATTCAAAAACACGGAATCAATGACATCTCGGGTGGACAGCACAGTTCAGTTTAACATCAGTTTGGTAGTCCTGGGTCCAGATAGTGACACAGACACACACAGCTGCCATTGGAGAATTATGTATAACTGTTCTGGTAAAAGGCTACAAGAAGAAGAAGAAAGAGAAGAAGAAAAGGAGGAAGAAGAAGAAGCGGAGTAGCAGCCAGGTGAGAAGTTGACGTAGTAGTAGTAGACAAACTTGTAGTAGCATAATAAATACTTGCAGAAGTTGAGTATTCTTGGATTTTAGAGAGCTGGGGTGGGAATCCCCCAAGGTTCTTAAAGAAAACAAAACAGGGTGGATTTTGCAACCATTTTCTTTCTTAATTATGTGTGTTTTATCATTGAAAACAAATTTGAGAAAGTATTCTTTTTTTAAACATAATCCTACATTTTTTTAATTCTTTTGAATTTGAATTCTCAATTTCTAGCTCTGTTATTCATGGGGGATATCAGAATGGCTTGCAGACTCATGCAGAATATTCATGCTGGTTAACAATGTCATAAAAATGCATTTCTAATTTGCAATCATTGCCATTTTTTGTTCCTAGAATAGTTTCTCAAAGATGTTTTCCTGCTGCTGCTGAATACCTGCTTTCTTTAAAAGGCCTGTCTCATCTCGTTCCATCCCCAGAGGTATAAGGTGTATGGTCTGTACAATCTTCTTTCCCCTCACTCTTTCTCTCAGTGGAGGAGGGAACACCTCCGTATCCATCATGCCTTATGGGAAATCAGTTTGCTGCAGGAGATGTTGTTTTGCACGTATTAGCAGCCAGTTTTGGGGTTAAAAAGCTTGGATGATGATGATAATGACTTTGTTTTGATAGTGATAGGTGGAAAAATAAAAAAAAAGTACCCCCCCCACCACCCATATTTTTAATCCGTCAATTGTGTTTTGGACTGTCTTTCTTCGGATTTAATTGGTTTCATTCATGCCATGCAGATTTGCAAAAGAGGAGCAGCAGCAGCAATGCTGAAATGCAGGGTGGGGGGAAGGGGGGTCAAGATACTGTAAATACTCGAGAGGGAAAGAGAGAGTGAGAAAGAGGGGTCAGTCATATCTTCCTTTTCAGTGACAACTCCTTTCTTAGCAGATGTTATGGCCAGTTTTGTGTCTTTGAGGGTTTCTGTTCACCCAAACTGGTACGTCCGTCAATGTGTCTGTCTTTGGGTCAAATTCCATCTCAAGGTGGATTAAAACTGACTTTTTGACGTCTATGGAGATGTCAGTGTTTAAAATGATCAGTTGAACTTGAAGTCCCAAGATATCAACTGTCTTCCAGAAGATTCAGCTGATATCAAATAGAGCAGATCATGTCAAATATACATGTGATATGGCTGATGTTTTCTGATATGTATGAGTAGACTTCCACCCTCTGGTAGATGTCCTTACGTTCAGAAGAGATTAGCAGGGCAGCCCAGCCTCTGCAGCCCAGCTGCAACACTGGATCAGACGCTGCCAGAGCTGTTCGACATCACGATGGACCACCCCGCACCTTGCATAGTGCTTTGAGTGCCAAAATAATGGAACATTCACTGGAAATCAACAGTTGTGCATGCAGCGTCTAGAAATAAAGAGTGGTCAGCAAAGGAAAACACTTGTGAAAATAGAGGGTATCCTTGTCACATGGTTTCCAAATCCAAGTCGGTCATCGGGTATGGCCCTCTTGCTGCTGAGCTGGGAGCATCCATGCTGTGGTTTGCTATGAAAATCATTTCAAAAGACATGGTGTTTTGTTGCTCCCATGTTAAAATGACTTACATGTGATCACATGCATTTTCGTTACTGGGTCGCACATGAATGTGTCAAACATATGATGAAAATGTTCAGGTCAGAGTATCAGTGACGATTTCTACCTCTCCTCTTCCTTTTTTTCATCTTTCTCTCTGTCTCCCTCCCATTTGCTACAGTAAATTCCACTGGGGGAGATGGAGGAGCAGTGGTATAAAGTTTATTGTTTTCCTCTTCTTGTAGCGAGGGGAGGAGGGGAGTGGTTAGAAACTCAGCACTGAAAGGGAAAAAGAAAAGAGAATTTAGTGAGGATTTGAAGTGAATAAGTCACAACTTTGACCGTGACGTATTCACTTCAAATTGATCATGCCCTGATAAAGGGTGTTTGAGAAGTTTAAAACCTATAAAAAGTTGGTGCAGATCAAGTCCATTTTGCACATACTGTCAGTCAGTGGAATGATGCTGGTGGGTAAAGTAATATTTTGTTTGCTTTCCAGGAGTGGCATCTGCATAGATGCACAATCCTGGAGCTGGCAGCCCCAGCTGTTCGTAAGATCAAACTTATATTATTTCTAGTGTAAGTGTTTACTAAGGGAAGTTTTACGCATCACTAAATTAAAACAGGTTGCATTTTACAAACAAGTTCTTACTAAGAGATTAATTGTTACTAAACAATTACACCCAGTAACTATTGTGTAGCTACTGAAACAACTGACAAAACTAAAGTTAGTTTGCTAATATCTGACCCAACCAGACTGAAGGGTAAAAAAGGTCATATGGAATATGGAACATATCTGACCTAAAAACTTGATAAGTACACTTTAAACTTTATCTTTTTGAAAATTTTAAATTTAACACAAGAAAACAAAAAAAAAAAAACAAAAAAAACCCCTCATCAAAATAAAAATAAAATTACAAAACATTATATCAATAATAGGTTAGTATAACTGGACACATCCCACTCATTAGAAACTGTATGAATACCATTAACATGCCTCTACAAGCTGATGCATTCATTTGAAGCAAGTATTTACTAAGAACTTATGAAGGACTTAACGCTCAAAGTTAGTGTTGGATTTATGAATGCAGACCAGTCATGATATATGGTTATTGGCCAGTGAGATAGTTCTACCAGAGATTCACATTTTTCAACTAACAGCTGACAGGGGACCAACTGTGCCTATATGACAACAGAGAGCCATCCATCGGGAGATTTCATTGGACACAATAAGCAAAACTGACAATTATTTTACCCACCACCACAGGAAAATTAAATGTTAGCTTTCATGCTTTCATGAAAATGATTTGATATCTTTCTGAGGCGCGGGGTGGAGCCACATTAGATATGGGCCTGTTTACCAAAAGCATCAAGACAGGGTAAGATCATTTGTTTATTGGTATAAATCTTACATTTTGGCCTCTTATGCAATAAAGGGCAATGACTTTTTGTGAAATCTTACCAAACAAGCTTACCTCAAAGTCCATTTACTATCTTTTTTTTGTCCCACACACTTTTCAAAATCTTATTTTTGTCTCGTTCACTTTTAGTTTTTGTTTGAGTCATTCACTACACCAACCCAACTGCCAAAATCCATTTGGGAGAAGATCTGAGTTGCTCGGTATATTAAAATGCATCTCAGACGCCTTCAGTTGTTACCATGCCCTCACTTCTTTAAGCTATACAAGAAGCAGCAAGGACTTTTTGTGCAGCGTACAACCTGCCCTAACTTTTTGGTGGAGATTGTTGGGACTGTATGCAGCTTGTGAAGAAGACTGAAGACACAACTCGGGGCTCAAAAAAGTCCTTCAATTCTTCTGTATTTTCAGGTAAAAAAAATAATTTTGCTGTTTATATTTACAGATAATTCCCTTAAGATGCCAGAACTGGTCATCAATCAAATATAATACAGTAAAAGAAAGTTCTCTTTGTAGTAAAGATAAAAATGAAACATTATATAGTTTGATTTTTGTCTCTTCTTTATATAACATAATAACAATATTCATCAAAAAGTATCAGGTCTTTAATGGGAAATTATGGGTGATTAATTTATGTGGCTTTTTTTGGGTATACTTGATAATCAATTTAATCATAATTTATCATTTAATTTATATACATGAAGAAAAAAAATTACCTGTATGTTTTTTATTTTTTATATTGAAGACTGTCTGACCCCCTTGTGCCCATTGATGAAACCAAACCTACGCCCTTGGCTGTAGCAACTCTTTTTATGTCTAATTCATGACATGAAATACAAAGCACATTGCTGTAATTGCAACAACTGGCTATAATATAACAGAATGTTGACAGCTGGTTTGACCATTACTATAATATCAACACACTTGATCCCAAAGATGCTGTTGGCAAAGAGGCTGAGGGATTCTTTCGATGCTATAAATGAGATTTACAATGTTCGCCATTATAGAAAGGCTTCTTTCTTTAGTGCAGCTGCACAACTTTCCAAACAAAATCCTTGCATGAATGGAGCAAGAATGTAGAAATTGAAAGACTTCTACAATAGCAGACTGAGCGTTTCGAATCTAATCTGTAGTTTCCAGTAGTGCTCAATATATCATAGTTGTTTGCACAAATGGAAACTGCAGCGAAAAAAAAAATAGTACTCCGAGGCAAGGAAATGGTAGACCGACCCGAAAAAAAAAAGACATCACTACAAAGCTAGCTCAGCTGACATGCAAATACACCAAAAACACAGAGCTTGAATGTGACACACACACACATTTCTCTCTGTGTCTGTAACTCACACACACAGGCTGCAGAAGTCCTTGGGGGGCTGCTCAGACCTCTGTTACAACAAATGGTAATTGGATGGTAATTTGATTGTAATCAAAGCTGATGAGACCAAGAGACATCGAGGTCAAGGAGAGACTTATCAAAAAGATGTCAAAGGTCGAACCAGAGGACTGCAGCCAACCAAGACTGGGCTGAAATCCAGACCAAGGGCTGATAGTGGAATATCTCAGTTGCTATGTCCTGCAAATGTACAGACCAGACCTTGGCCAAATAACAATTTTAGCTTTTTGTTTTCATCCCACTTTTCATCCCACACAAGCAGGGCTTGTTTGCTGTATCAGGTCAGGTCATCTGTGATTCATTTAATTCTGGTGCAGTTTGTGTTAGCCAAAATGACAAACTACAATTCTCCTGCACCTGTGTGGGATAAAAAAAAAGCCGTAGACAGCGTTGGTGAAGGCTGTTTGACCCAGGTGTGGTACACACAAATGCTACATGAAAGAAAAATGAAGGAAATAGAGTGCACAGACACAAAACCTAAACACAGAACATAAAAGTAAATGCCACACAATAACACATAACCACACACAGGTGAGAAAAAACAAC
The DNA here is from genome assembly GCF_016859285.1 of Xiphias gladius. NCBI lineage: Eukaryota > Metazoa > Chordata > Actinopteri > Istiophoriformes > Xiphiidae > Xiphias > Xiphias gladius. The sequence continues at coordinate 3,234,679 of NC_053402.1, forward strand.
ACAAGAATCAAATAGTGCATAGGAACAACAGTGAGGTACACATTCTTACATGAAGAAGTGATTTTTGCTTCTTTCTTTCTTCCTCCTCCTCATCATCACCACAGTTTTCTGTCTTGGCCAAACTTTTCCTCCTTCATCTCCTCCCTCTGATGCTGCCCGGCTGACAGTCCACTCAGAACACATCATTTTATAGCACATTTTCCCCTCATCCCCATCTACACCATATCACTCCAGACTTTTTTGTTCATTTTCATGTCCATTCCTGTCTTCCTCACCAGTGAAATCCAGTGTTAGGCCAATCTTTGTTTTTGTTTTTTTTGTTTGTTTTTAATCAGGTGCAAGGAGCTCAAATTTCACTCAGTTTCTTTTTGGTTTTGCTGTGAGAGATACAGGGCGGGGAAATGGATGGTGTGTTTGGGGAGGAAGTCTCACAGAAAAAGGGATACATTTATTGGGAAAGGGTGGATCGGGATGACACAAGGGGAAGACAGGAAGCACGTCTGGACAACGAAAGCAAAACAGCATTTTTGAAGAAGGGGGCAAGAGCAACAAAACAGACCACGTGGCAGGCACAGAAAACAGAGGAAAGCTAAACTTTTTCTTCTAGTCTCTCCATTTTTCATATATACAGTACATCTTTGAGGAAACATGGTTGAACACGAACACTGGGCACAGAAGGAGAGATTGAGAAAGAGATACCTGAGTTGTGAATGGATGGAAAGGAAAGAAATGTTGGCAACAAGGGGCATCATTTAATCAGCAGAAATGTGGATTTTAAAAAGTCCTCAGACTTTGACTTTTGAAGGGTACCTCTGCAGGGTGGTTTCTCACTGGGAATTCATTGGAACTTCTACAAAGATGCTAAATCCATTTTGTCCATCCTTTATATTTATGAAGCAGCTAACTGGTCTGTGGCAATTTAGGAGGTGAGAGATTTAAATCTTGACCCTCTGCACATTACAACATATTGCGCATACCTTGCAACAGACCAGTGTACATTCTCCACTATTTCAAAATAAGTCATCATGGCCAAATGAGGGTTATATTGGTGCTCCTGTGTTCACTGTATGCCTGGATCATGAATTAGATCCTTTCTGATCAAGGCTGGATTACCAACCAGAAGGCAACTACCTTGGGGCCACAGAACCTCAGTGACCCAAGAGGCTCCTGATTCAACTATCTGGTAATTATTTTGTGATGATTTGATTAATTGCAAATTTTTTTGGTAACACAAACCCCATCACTGGAATAGGAAAGTTAAGAGCACACTATTCAGCAAAAACAAACACACCTTTCACACCCTTACTTTCCACCTTTCTATAAAAAAAAAAAAACATTCCTGCATTTGCACTTAACATCGGCACTGCATGTAAATTGTGAGTTTGTAAATTGTGAATTGTGAATCAATATGGATGGAATTCATAGTGCAAAATAAACTGAAATAATGAAGGAGCCATTAAATGGGCACTTGAAACTCCTCAAAAATAGTGTATCCCCAGTGGTGATGTCATCCTATAGTAGTCGGTGTAGCTAAAAAGAAGAACTGTCATCAGAAAGTTTTTAATAATTTTTCCTTTTTACCCATCATATCAAATCAATATGCCTTTCACTGCATAACTAATAGCCCATTGGTTTACAGATTTTTCAAAGGGAATAACATAACATTAAAGACTTAGTTATTCTACTTAAAGGGACATTTTAGTTTTTCCAAAATTTTTACCTAATCTTGCTGACTATAAGATGACATTTTTTAAATGGAAATTATGTTTGAAAAAGTGGGGGGTCATAGTATATTTGAGGACTACATTTTTACATATTCACAACATCAGAGATGTTTTTTGTATGGAGAGAGTACTGGTGTAATGCGGGTTCCTATACAGAGTTTTGCAAAACGTTTCAAGGATAAAGACGTTCCCAACAGTATTAGTCAAAAAAGGTGTCTTTATAAGCACGCTAGATATTCAGATCAGTACGGTTTTATACTTCCCTGGTGACTATTTTTAAACAAATTTGCTGAAAAGTGGTCCACAGCTCAGTTTTGTCGAGGCCCCCTGGCAGGTAAACTGATCTTGATTCTCATCCTTTGTGGGGGGTTGCATTGAATCGCCGGATTGTCACATTGCAGAGGTATCCTTTTGAACTCATGAAGTGTAAAGTACAGGACAGAACCAATGGAAAGGAAACCTGACGTGGACAGATAATGAAGGAGCAGATGAATGAAAATGATGGAAGGGGATCTCTTGGGATGAGAGGGGTCTCGTCTCTCTTGCAGAAGAGGCGTTTAGACAATGATGGAAGAAGCTGGATCTGTTTTTTTTTTTCATTTCTTAGCGTTAATTCACAGTTACTGCTTCTTTTTGCATATATCTGATAAGCGCAGGGCTTTCAGAACAGTTCTCTGTGAAAAGAGAAGCAAAAAAAAAGAAAAGAAAAAATCATAAGCTACACTTGTTAATATGTTTCTCTTATCATAAGTCTCTCAAGGTCGATAAGAAAGCAGCTATACAAGACCTATCAGAAACGTAACCCCTACCCATCCTGCAAAAATAAACTTTCCCTCCCCCACCCGGCCCAATTACAGTACCTAACTTGGTCTCTTCTGACCAACAGCATCATAGCATTTTGGCATGCATAATGTCAGCCTATCCCACCTCTTCTTGCATCCAAAGAGGTGAAGATTTTTTGTCCTGCATGCTTTTTTAGTGCATATGTATGCTTCTAAACACATACATCCATACACACTCTTAGTAATCTAAATGTTATATACACATTCATTAAACTTGAGACTAAAATCTTATCAAACCTCCTCATATTAGTCATATCAGTATCCTCATTGCTTGCGTTGGAAACCCATGCAGATTCATCCACAACGCAAACTTTACATATGTACATCATCATGACAAAAGCGACCAATCAGCAGTGGCCTTAAGAAGAGTTACAGATGCACTCAAAAACAAGTGGATGCTGGAAAGGGAGAGGAGGATAAGGAGAGGATGAAATGGTGAGAAACAATGGACAGGTTCAGTAGAGAGACTGGAGCATATGTTTACATCTACAATACGCATATGTGCATGTGTGTGTGTGTGAGCGTTGTGTGCATGTCTAATAGGATTGGGGGTTAAAATAATTTTCAAACTGGGAATCTAATCCTGAATTTCCAGTAAATTAAAACCTCATAATCACTCATTTGCACTTTGCACTTCTGAGGCAAAATGGAAACTGATGCCCAGCTTGAGCACAAGGCTAAACAGGAAACAGTAAACCCTGCATGGCCCCAAATCAGGGTCACATACCGTTAACGGAATAGCTTGACATTTTGGGAAAACTCTGCATTCCAACACCACTGAATCTCACTAATTAAAACATTGTATCTCTGTACAAAAAAGTAAAATTGTATCGGCGACCAGGTGCTGTGACTTCCTGAAGACTTGTCATCACCATGAGGTTGGTCATTTTTACATTTCTGTTCATGTAGGTGTTAAACAAAACAGATATAATGTGTTAATTTGGGAGTCTTAGAAATGTTGGTGTAGTATTTTAGTATTTGGACAGAGCAAAGTAGCTATTTCTCCCTGCTTCACATCTTAAATCTAATCGAGGCTAATCACATTCAGGCTATAGCTCCAAAATTAGCGCATAGCAGAAATTGATATTGGCTTTTTTTCCTCCCACTGTTGGCAAGAAACTGAATAAGTTTCCCAAGATTATCTCCTCAGTTGGCGCTCTCACCTTCCAACATTCCCAGTTAGAATGTAAAAAAGTGACAGGAAGGAGATACCTCAGATCATAAAAACATTCCTCTGAAAAAGGAATCCACAGTTCACTAGTCCTATTTTTTGACAATATCCTAGAGACAAACATACTTTATAAACTTTCTCTGCATTCTCTTTCTTTAAGTGGATCTTTTCCAAGGATACTCTAATGCAAATCAAAAGGAAAGATTTTCTGCTGGCTAAAAGCTCTCTGCTACTCTTTGGTGGGAGCGAAAGAATGTGAGAGCGAGTATTGAGGACCAGGGATTTAAACAGATATGAAACTTAACCAATAGACAAATAAATTACTCTCTACAACAATGACAAAGTCTGACATTGTAGTTCTGAAATCAAATACATTACTGCAACATCAGAAAAATACAGTTTAAAACAAAAGACGGAACACCACTTAAATTGAAAGTAGATCAATAAAAATAAAAGTACTCTTTGATGACCAGCTTGTTAATAATAAATATCAAAACTAAACTGAAATAATTATTTCTTTTCTTTCTTGCAGAAGCAAAAAGAAAGCATGCATTTTTCTTAGTTGGCATTTTTGCATCATTGCACAGAGGTAGATGGAGATCTCGACACACGCACGCACAAACACATGCACAAACAAACATATATGTGCAGATTCGTCAAGTGTGCCACAGATACAACATTTCTGAACACACAGATCCAACCACCGAAATCTCATTTATCTACATTGCATATTTCTATGTTTGTATGCTGTCTCTGATGTCATGTTCTCTCTCTTCTTCCCATGTGGCATTTGTCATCCGCTCCTCTTTTACCATGGGCTGTCGCTCCAGTAGCCGTTCACGGTGCCTCCTACTGACCACCGAAAACAAAGAAGAGATGGACGTACAGAAGAGGAAGGGGGGGGAGCGGAGGGTCCAGGAGGGGCAAAAGCAGGGAAAGAAAGAGAAGCCAAAAAGGGAGAAAACTAAAAATATTGCCACTGGCTGCTGAGTCACACTAGTGTCAGTGCAAGTAGTAATGCTTTTGGCAGCGGCGGTGGTGGTGGTAGTGGTGATGGTGGTGGGATGAACTCAGACCTGAGGAAAACCACACTTCTAACACTCAGGCTGAGCTGCAATGTCTTAAACATTTCCAGATAAAGAGAAAGTCAGTTACCCAACTACCTCAAAAGAATAGCTTTTTTGAAATGTGCAAATTTGCTGTCTTTCCAAGAATGATGCGAGAAGATGAATACCAATCTAATGTTTGTGTGTCAAGTACAGAGCTGAATTCAGGATGTGGTTACCCTAACTTACATTAGAGTCTGGAAGCAGAGAGAAACAGTTAGCCTGCGTCCGTTCAAAAATAAGTCCTACTAACTAAAACTCACTAACTAACACAGTTGAACTTTTTGTTTAATCTATAAACAAATAGAAATGTTTAAAAAAAGACGATTTCTGGTTTTAAAGTGAGTTAGAATGTTGGAGTTAGGCCCTTTGTTTTGATGAACAACAGTTATCTATCTGCCCAGCACAGTGAGCAGTTGGCAAGGTAATAAGGTCAGTGAGCACATTTGCTCGGCAAAGGTTCGATGGTAGTAAACCTGGCAATGCAAATGTGTCGACAAGATTCCAGGAAACGCATCTCATTCTCAGAAAGAAAACGAACAAGCTTTCTTTGTCCAGTTCCTTTAAACTGTAGCTTGGGACTTAATGAAAGTACAACAAAGAAATGAGAACTGATCATCCCTTCCCTCTGACTTTGCAACTCAGCCTTTTGCTGAAAGCCCAAGTAAGAGTGCATGAAAAGGAGGTGAGGACTGATGAGATCAGTTCAAACTGAGCCAGTTTCAATGACAACATCTACAATTGAGGTCCTGGTGAGGCTAAAGGTAAAAGTTCATTATATGTATTCACCTAAAGATTTTTTCCATGTTCCTAAAGCTACTTTTGTTTTCTTATTTTATGAAACTAGTGTAGTCCCCGTAAAACTGGGGTGTTGTTGTGTCACAATTCAAAAGAAAACATGGTTACAATGGTGACAGCAAGTGCAGTTTACAATTTAAAATAAATGGAGGAATCTGCTGATTTTCTCAAGAACTGCTCCTTAAAAAACTTCACAATCGACACTGCACTTCCTTGGACCAAATTTTCTTGGATCCATAGCAATACACCCGCCAAGTCTGAAGTCGTTTAGATCAGCAGTTGTGGAGAAAATCGAAATACAGACGGACAGACAGATATTTTTCCATTTATCAGTAGGATATGTTTCACGCACCAGCTCTGCAGTGTTAATTCCCTTGGACAGTGATTCCCTACCTTTTTGGCTTGTGACTCCTTACAATAAAGCTACCATAAAAACTCATATCAGGGTGAATGTAGCCTGATTCCAGTATTTTATAGAAGCAATATATTGAAAACTTGCTACTTTTAGGCCCATAAAAATGAATATGTAAAGGATTCAGCATTTTCACACCAGAATGTTATTCATGGCAGAGTGGAGAGGGCTTTGAATGTTTCTTATTTTCACGTTGGAAATATATATAGATTTCCAGCGTGAAAATTCAACTAATGACCTAATTTTTTCTCCAATTCTGTCCATGGCCCTGTCTCAAATAATGGTTAGGTACCTATGGCATTTTCAGTAAGATTCGCTCTTCATTAGGATAGAAACTGGAAAGTCCATCTAAATATGAACTTATTCTTTGCATTAAGAGCAACAAGCATCAGTAGTAGCAATAGAACGCAGGAATAGATCATAAAATAGAGGCTTCTCACTAAAATATGATCAAATACTTTAATATTAGCCTGATTCACATAATGCCCTGGTTCTATCAGCAGTTGTTGTAAATAAAGGTCATTTTCTAAGAAGTCACAGTACATCTCCCCTGCCCCAAAGAGGGATTTTTACTTCTCAGATTGCTATATTTGTGGACGCGAGAGCTATAATTATCCAGTAATTCAAGAGTGAAATGCAAAGATTAAAAAAAAAAAAAAAAAAAAAAGAGCAATATGTTTAACCTAATTTCATATTGTTTTAATCATCTCACACCTGCTTTAGGTTTATCATGCAACTCTTTGGGGGCCCCAGGTTGGGAACCACTGTCCCATGACCTCTATCCCAACCTCACAGAGACATCCACATGTCTTAACACCTGTTCCCCTGCTATCCAAGGTTAAAAAAATTATTTTTTCATCAAGTCCTCCTGGAGTACATCGTGTGACTGTTGTAAGGGTCTGAGCAGTAGGGGAAGCCTGAGGAGGGAGTAGGAGAAAGAGGAGGAGGGAGGATGAGGAAACACCCTTACTTTTATAAACTGGTTATGGAGGTGATAGAAATTCTAATGGAATCCCCTCTCCCCTCTTTTCCTATACTAAAGGGATACTCTGAGAACAAAGTATACATCTGTGTCTGTCGACGTTTGCACAAGTACATGTAAGAGAGGCGATATGTAATCTACATGTAACATAAAAAACTGAACATCTATAGCCTGCATGACTTTTTTCAAAGCTGCAGAGGGGCTAAAGTTTGGGGCATGTCCTTTTCAGAGATACGCTTTTGAGTTTTTAAGTGTATAAAAATGTTGTTTTTTCAATCTACTTGTAGGCATAGTGTACTTTCTTATTCTGGAGAGTCTCATGAGTAAAAACATGCATGCTGCAGTAATAGGTTAGCATCTAAGTGTGTGTGAATGTGTGCATTCTGAGGCTTAATATTAGAAAAAGTCTGTTATGCATAGCTACTCCTAAGTATCAGTCTTAAAGCATTGAAGTGCAAGGGGAGTCCAGATACAGGCAAGAAGTAGCACAGGGAAAGCTAGAGGTAAACTAACTCAACTATCATATCAGTCTAAACTAACCTAGACTCTATCCCTGTTAGTAAGGCAGATGTGTTAGTGTGTGTTTGTGTATTTTAAAATACATTTGCTTAAGCATCTATCTCAGCTTAATCATTAGGGTTTAGCAATTCTGTGGTTTTAAAATAGGACCCCCTAGTGGCTAGAAGAAGTTTAATTCATTGATGTTTCTATCAGGAAGAAAATGTGAGTAATGTAATGAAAGAGCAGCTGGGATGAATCAAAGTTCCATGAAATGCTTCTTCCATTTTGGTTGTTTTTGTTTCTTTCATGTTCCTCAGAGAAAAAGAAAAAAAATATATGAATACATATACATACAGTATATATATATATATATATATATATGATTGTTGCTGTTGTTGACATTTTGTTGTCTGTGTTTCTCTGTCAGCTATGCTACAAGATGGAGGGGATGGGGGAGTGGCATCGCCTGAGGCCAGGCGGCTCGAAGGGCTCAAAGGTGGAGTTGGTGATTGGGGTGAGGCGCAGCGGGGCGCCTGTCATCCCGGAGATGTTATTGAGGCTGCGTGACTTCTCATAACCTGTGGCTGCATGAAGATGACATGTACAGGTCATAGGGCAAAGATCAGAGCAGGGTTATGAAGGGTCATTCATTGCGGTTATGAGCAAATTAAAGTTTTAATGAAATTAATTTAAGGAATGTTTGTTATGGGATAGAAATGCAATGTCCATGACAGAAAATAATGTCATGATATATCAGTGTATGTTATATTATGACAGCATTTGCACATCAGAAATAGCAAATATAAACCATTTGTTACAGTTACAAGCATTTTTAAATGAAACAAAGTTGAAAAAAGGTAAATAATTCAAACAAAACCAGCCCAAACAAAGTAAAAAATATTTTCGACCAAAGGAGGAAGTTGGAAAAAGACAGACAGACAGATAGATGGACGGAGGGACAAATAGATGGACAGACAGATACAGACAGACAGAGACAGGACAAAACAGGAATATCAGTTGCCACAATATCCCATAGACACCTAGAGGTGGCACTCTGGAGCACCAACATGAACTGTGTAGGGAAGGAAGGGGCCAATAGTCCAGTGGATGTGCAGGAAGCCCTTGATCTGAAGACATCCCACAAGATTTTTGTACTTGTGCATCCACTGGACTACCTGCTCTGGGATTCCCAAAAGCATATCAGTGGTGCTACATTTTGTTCAGGAACAAGAAACAGACAGACTTGATGATTTAATGATTTTTGGGAAACTCAGAGCAACTCAGGTGGGTAAATCATCTGGAGCTGAGGACAGAAATAAACAAAATCCTCCATGTAAGCACGCCAATTTTAAAAACTTCACTTGAAGACAATTGATTCTCAGAGCCCAGGTGTTTTAGCCATTTTACACATAGGAACAACATGCTGCTCTCAATTAGACAGACAGAGAGATAGTCAAATAAACATATTGACAGGCAGACAGACAGACAGACTGACAGACTGACTGAAGACAAAACCCTCTCCAAGGTCTGGGTCAAGTATGGATTTCTCTTAATTTATGTCAAATTTATCAAGTTTACGAGTCTACAGCCACGCCAGCTGCTCTGTGAGGCTGTATTTGGCCACAGCTGTGCTTTAAGATAAACGCTAATATTACCACGCTAACATACTCTCAATGATAATTCTAACATGCAGAAGTTTAGCAGGTATAATGCCTACCATGTTCACCATCGTTGTTTAGCATGTTAGGAGTGCCTGCTAGTATTTGCAAATTAGCTCTAACACAAAGTACAGCTGAGGATGATAGGATTTTTTTTTTTTTTACTTTTTCACTTGTAGGTTGAACTAGTAGGACGCGGCAGAGTTAGGTGACCTTTCAACATGTTGGGTGGATTTTATTCTTGAACAATGTGGTTTAACTTATACTACTATACTACTACTATAGATGTCATTTACACCTGGCTGTGATCTGATCAAAACATTTGTTTCTCAACAATTGAACACTTATGTAAGGAGTGAAATACTTTGATATATGCTCAATCCCAATTTTTATTATAGCCTGATGGATTTTTAAGGGAAATATGATATAGCGACTTGAAAGTTAAAAAATGTATAATGATGTATGGGGTGACGTTTATTATTTATAGATTAACACCTACCATAAATAATCATTTTTGAAAAGATTCCTTTAAAATGGCTCTCTTGTGATTGTACTTTGGGGACCTATTATGAGAGAGATAAAAAGAATGGTCAAATTTGAAACAGCAGAGATTGAGATATTCTAACTTTTATTATGGGTCATGTGCCCTAAACACCACATTTCCCATAATGCACACTTGATACCATCTTTAATTAAACCATTTCTGTCTCCTAAATGCCCACTTCTTTCAAACCCCATACCTCCAGTTTGTAATGCAAGCTTTCTTATAACATATATAGTCTCAAGTCCTATCTAACCCTCATAACATCATCAGGGTTATCATCAATTCAAAACATGTTCTCACGGGTTGAATGATCTGAATTTATTTTCTAAACAGCTGTCACCAAGATACGTATGTACTGATCAATGTAAATGCAGAGACTCACTGAGACTGAGACTCACCTCACTGATACTAATTCCATTTTCCCCCCAAAGCTACATCTAATGTAGTCTCTGGGAGTCTTGTGTTCAAAAAAATATTTAATTCAAAATGACATTTTCCTGAAGATCTTCTGATCCACTTCAGATTTCAAACTCAAAAATTAATATTATAAATGGGTCCCCCAGTTTAAGACTGTTTTCTTGTTATTATAAAGTAATACTGATGAGACCTGGAAGTCTTCATTATGAATAAATGGCACAAATTCTTTCATTTCATTCTTTTTTCTAAATCCACTATGCACGTTTCTTACAAGAGAGGTAAGCCAAAGCTGAATTAAAATCACTCTTCAGTTTCTGTATGGATACATTAATTTCATTTTCTTCTGTAAAGTGAACGTGGATGGCAGCAAGCTGAGCCTATGCCTATATTAGGCCAGCTAGATTTTAAAACACTGCATACGTGCAAAAACGACATGTCCACACCAGGTATTTCAGCTTGTTTCTGCAAATACCTCTGTCCACATTAAAATGTCAAAATGGGAGAGGACACATGAGCAAGCCAACCACAGAGGAATATTGAAGAAGACATGGAATAGTATTTCTGTTTCTGGAGCAGCATCCTGCCATTTTGAATTCATTGTTTATTGTGAGCAGATTACAACAATTTCAAAGTTTGGTGTTATGGCTTGATGACAGAACAACCAGAAGTCAAACTGCTTTTAAGACTTACCAACAAGCATAAAGTCAGAAAAGTGTAGTTGTTGATGCTGTTGCGCTGTTGTATTCCTACTCCAGGTTTAGTTCAAGAAAACAATGAAAGGCTATGTCATTGCCATCATTTGTTTTGTGACTGATATTATAGAACAATGTTGTTCCAGTCTGGATAGAGGGCCAAAACAGAGAGAAAAAGCTGCATTTACAAATTTTGCCAGCTTAATGTGGACATGGTCTGAGACGGAATGAATGTGATTTTTTATAACCTGGGATTCTCACTAAGAATTAAAGGTCAACTCAGGTCAGTGCTTGACGTTGCTCCATGAGGTACGTAAACTGGAATTATTGCCATTTACAGTATTCCCCCACTTTGGTCTTAGTTTTCTTCCAATTATTTTATTACTCTTAGGGTATTGAACTGTCACAAATGCAAGACATTGTAAATGAAGTTGGGAAGCCAGTCAGCCAGTCGAGAAATCAGTACTGGATTTCCTAAAGTAACTCCAGCATTTAGATACTTTTGATTTTCTGATTTATTTACAATGGCGTTTTGTGTGGGATAATACCAACCTTGGTGAGTTTTATTGTACCAAATAATTGTGCTTTCGATACTGATTGGATAAGGCTGATGTCTATTGTGCTAAAGTGCTTCCAGGAGACCCAAAACGTCATCAGTAGTTTCCTCCAATTTCCATTATCAAGGGGAATAATATCCTCATTGACTGAGGACAGTGACAGCCCGTAAACATCCTGTCTCATAATATTATAAACTCGTGTGCAGTGTTTTGGCATCTGATAAACCTTCAAACTCATAGACCTGGTACTCAGCTTCCCTGTTTCATGTTTCGCCATCCCACTTGTACCTGAAACAACAAACTTCCACCACCATATCCTGATGCATTTTTTAAAATTGTTCTTCTTGGTTTGAAGTGTAGGGGCTTCACGTGCATCCATGGTGACTCAATTTCTCAAAGTTCCCTGCCCATCAACTTACTGCCTGAAACTCCGTCCACAGACTTGACGTTTACAGTCATTGGTACTGTAACGTACATAATTTAATCAATAAAACTGTGGATCACACTAAATTCTTTCTCTGTTGTGCCATCGCACCAGTGGTGAAAGAGACACCCCTTTTCTGCTGAACAAAGAACAAAGAACCATGTTTTCTTACATTACCACTGACCGAGTTTCCTTGTAAGTTCACCTAGTCTTGTTCATCTGCTAATTAGCTGTTATAAAAGGTTCATTTTTTTCTGAAAGCCACATAGTTTCAAAGAGAAATAGGAGGCAATAAATTCCCTTTTATTTCTGAATGTCGAGGAGTCTCTGGATCCTCACATCACTTTACACATATTGTACCCAGAGAAGCAAGGACTGACCCAGCTGATGAGCTGGGAAACACTGGACTGTACACCTACTGCCTGCCGCTGTATCTGCTCGATGCAATTTAGTGGGAAAGACGGACAAACACACATCTGGTCATTTGCAAACGCAATCATCAAGTAAGGCTGACATCCATCCAAAGTTAGTTACAAGATTGTGTGTTAATAGAAGCTAAATGATTGCATATTAATGCTGGAGGCTTAGTAGGTTTTGTGAACTTATTTTGTGTTTTAGTCTTGTATATGACGGACACTCTTAAATGCTCTCTCTCTCCCTTTCACTACTAATGTGCCACACACACCCAAGCTTTAAATCTGGGAAAAAAAAGAAAAGAAAACTCTACTGGCAATGGGAAAGGAGTCAATCACCCTTTTTAAGCAGGTTTACCCCCATTTTTTTGTTTTTGTTTGTTTGTTTGTTTTTTCAGTCAACCTGCTTCAGTTACCAGCTATCCATTTCCAAGAGTATCTTTGGAACTGCATCATGGTCTATTGAGGCTACAGTCTGCCTCTAGCATGATAGATTTCTGTTGTTGAGTATTGCCACAAATTGCAGCTTTAGCGATTTTGTCATTCTGGCAACAACCTGACATTCAACAAATCTGAAGACTGGTGATTTTGGAGCTGGTGTGTTTTGAGTGCTGCATTTTGCACCCATGTTTAAAAACTGTCCTTGGAGAAGTCATTGGTTGAGCTGAAAAGTACGTAAGGGCAGCTTTACCTTGCAACCTCATCACAATGGCTATATATAACACCAACACATATTGCACCAGAGTTTTTAATTCGGTTTTTAATTTCATCAGTACCTTTCAGGAAGAGTTTATCCTTGTGAGGTTAGTCTGACATTAGTTTCACAACTGCAGAAACTAAAGTCTGATGTTGCATAAAGAGAGAGGGCAGCACTGATCTGAAACCAGCATGCAAGGGGAAACTCAGTACACAGTACTTTGTAAAATTTCCTGCTGAGAGAGCTAATACCATTTTTCCATTTTTTGGGAATGGGATTATTTAAAAGGTCAGTTTGCTGTTTTTTTTGTTGTTGATGACATCCAGGATCCTTAAATTTACACTCCCCCTTTTAAGTATGAAATCTCAATGGTTGTATACCTGGAAGATGGAAGAAATTGTTAATTCGTGGAGAACAGTGGTAGTGATCAACTTGTATTTGTGTTAGTTACAATACTTTCCAATAGAACACACTGTAATGCAATTGGAAGTATGACCTCACACTGTGATCAGATCTCAGCTAAGTGTTAATGGCATCTGTACAGACTGATTATATTCTTAAGAAATACATCTGCCCATCATGTTGAAAAATCACCTAACCGTCCGTCAAAAAGCTACAGATGAGCCCTTCCTCTGCAAAGGGAGTAGAGCCCATAAAACAGCATGGCTTTGGGAGACCCTTGGGAGACCACTACGATGTACAAGAAGGGCAAGGTGTAAGTAATGTGTCATATGGGGGTACGTATAGGGTACACATCAAAGTCTGAATACAGGTCTCTGTGAGCACTATTGTATTCGTGAAAAACCTTGCATAAAGTCTTTTGTGTCTCCAGAGGGAGATGCGTGAAGTCTGATAAATGTCCTCAAGTGATGTCACCCAAGTCAGTGACAGTTGGGGCTGAAGAGTATGAATTTATTTTAACATCTGTTGTTGTGTCGGAGCATATATTACATCTTTTCTGTTTGGGACTGAGGAAATGCAGGTTGAACAAAACTTCCACAAAATGAAATCAGCAATATTTCACCTTACTTTGCTTCTTATTATTGGAAAAAATATTGCAACACTTGCTTTTCAGTCTCCACAGCACAGCTTGCTTACTACTAAAGTGTCTGATTAAAACAATAAAATATATTTCATAATGTCCCTCTCTGTTCTATGCGAATGCGAGGGTAAGTGTTATTTTTTCAGGGAGAGGATTAGTAAGGAGCAACAGATAGATAGTCAATGTAAATAATTAACAAATTATAAATTAAACATGTATACCAGCTTCATTTTAAAAATCTCTCACATCCTTCTTGAAACTTTAACGTCAGACTAGCTGAATAAATAACCTTTTTTAATACTTTGCTTCAGTTTTGATCACTGAAAGATGCGAAAGTAGCATTGCAGTTCAGTCACTCAAATTATTCTTCTGTTAACTGTAATGAAACCAAAGAATGTAAGCAATTTGTGTCTCAGAGCAGTCATTTGCATCCCCAGAGCCCCTTCTCCTGAATCCTTAAGTGAGAAATCACTGACAGTGGGCAACAATTAAAGGGAATTTACAGCTGTGACATTTGTGTCCCCCAGAACCACTTGTCTAGTTCATTTGAGGAATAAAACTGGCCCAGCTAAAAATCTAGCCGGAAAATATTGTTATGTAATCATTTTTGTCAGTGGGCAACAACATTTTCAGGGGGATTTTCAGTTGTGTCTTTTGTTCCCATAGCCCCTGGTCCAGTGCAACTGGGGATGCAAAATGGCAAAACTACAAATGCCCCTCAGAATGCTATGAATCACTTTGACGATAGGTATATTTTCAGGGGAATTTTCAGCTGTGCTTTTTGTAACCCCATTTTGACAACAGGCACTAGCCAATTTACTGGCAGCGTGTCGATACTGTGTATCGACATGCTGCCGGTAAATTGTAAATGTAGATATGTAGATATATGTACATATATCTACATATCTACAGATGCATATGTATACTGTATAAATATATAATATAATACACTATAGTCTACTATAGTATACAACAGGATGAGGTCTGTGGTGCTAGATTTAGCAGATTTGGCCAATAAGAATCTCTCTGTGAGATACGACTTAAACCTCAGGAGACATTCTGGGTAATGGATACCACAGTGACAGATCTGGGTCACAATGTTCTACGGACCTGGCCTTTGAATACATTGCATTTGTGTGTGTGTGTGTGTGTGCGCAGCACATGTGAGTTAAAATGCACACATATCAAAGTCTTAAATAAGGCATCTAATATGGGAGACTGACAAATACTAAAACTGGTTGTGTCTTTTTTTAAAAATGTATGTAAACTGTGTGTAAGTAGTGAAGAGTGAGTGCGTGTGTTTGTATTTGCATGTGCTATGATTCTAGAATGTCACTTTCAAATTAATGACTAATGTCTTTGTGTAAATTACAGCTTTATATATGCTTTGTGTGAGTGTGTGTGTGTCTGTGTGTGTATTTGTGTATGTTAACTGTGTAACAGCACACATTCTGCTCTGTTTAAATAGCTGTGTTTGCAATGTCAAGCCCTCTAACCACCGGAATAAATCAGCAGCACTGCGGCTCTTAGCTGATTGGTACACACAGACACACTTATATAGAATAGTGGTACTGGTACATTGATCGGGATCAATGATGTACAATGTCCAGCATACAGCAGCAATTTTTTTGTGACCTGTAATCCCTGACCAGGAGTGCTATCATCACAGATCTTGTCAATATGATTCTAATTATGAGTACAGATCTACCTCAGAAACATTTACTACAATTTGAATAAACAAAGACAAAAAACGTTATTGATCAGCACTTACATGTCTCAGTTCTTTAAAGATTCAAATGCAGTGACTGCTTCTTGTGCGGCCCTCGCTAATACAAAGTCTGGTTGAAAGGTGCTTAGCATCCATAATAAGAGCCTCTCTGCGGTTTATCTTGCAGCAGATGCGGCATGAGGCAGCTTTGACTATGATCTGCCAGTTTATGTGTCTTGTGTCATCCTCATGGCCTTTGGAGCCATTTCATCTTGTATTATCCTGTTGCCACACCTGACGAAATGTCTTCATTGACCAAATGGCTTTAATCGTTTACTGTGATAGGCAGTAGCACATTACTGTGAAATGTGTTAGCTGCTGCTATCCAATCCAGATCCTTTACTTTGGTAAAGGTAGTTAGGTAGAGTTTGTAAATACTTTTGGGTCATTTAATCTGTAACAATCGATCATATTTTATAAACTCATCACAGGTTTTGTATGTTAAAATCTTTATCCGCCAAGTAAGTATAGTATATTCGGTATAGGTATAGTAAAGTAGGTATAGCTGCCAGATACTGTACATGTAGAGTTAAAAATGTGGAGTTATATAGTACAATACACTGAATTGTATTAGAGTAACAATAAAGTAACATAAAATGGAAAGACTCAAGTAAAGTACACATACCTCAAAAGTGTACTTACTCTGATAAAAATCTATCAAAATGGTTACTAGAAAAAGATATAGTTATACATTTATATACATTTCAGTAAACACTTCTATAATAACACTTAGTTACACAGATACAATCAGTTTGTTTGCTGTCTCAACAGGAACCGGATGTGAGAGTAATATAAATTCTCTGTGTATTCAGAGACTGCTTTGGGATATGTTAGCTTGGCGTGGCATCAAGCTTTTGCCAAAAGAGGAGGATTACACCTGCCAGCCAACCCCTGAGTTTCTATATTGTGATGTTGCGTCCTCTTAGCTGGCTAGCTAGCCACCTGTAAACCTATATGCAGGAATTACCTGGGTTTTGCTTAGTGCCATCAAGACATAATCCCACTTAGCTACTGTCAACTAGTTGTTTGACACATGTCCCAAATTCAAACTAGGCCTGCAAGCTACAGCTATTAAGCTAAACTATCTTGATAGCTCATGGATGCCATTACCATGGATGAGTAAAAGAATGATAAAAATAATAATAATAATTGCAATTGTTCTTCTTATGCTTTGCCTATTCTGGTTTAACACCCGATTAGATTATTTTGGGCCACAGAGCAGTTTGATGTTTTAAAAAGTCAAATTCTGATTTCTGATTGATTCTCTTCAAAGCCAAAGCAAGGAGCTAAGCGAGTGATCACAATGTAGCAGCATATCTGTTAGCGGGGCAGTGATGATAACTTGTTAATACCTCCACTCAGTCAGACTTTAGTAACTCAGCGCAGGGGGAGAGACTGAGGAGGTTAGCCCGAGGATTGGATGGATACCCCAGTGTTAGAATGGGATGGCGAGACATGAGGGAGGAAGGAAAGGAAAGGAAAAGGAGGGAGGAACAAGGGATGATGGGAAAAGATGGAAGGTGGAGAGAAGAAGGAAACGCAGGGGGGAGTGAATGGGATGAAATGAGCTAGCTTTGGGTTCACACCACAAGCAACTTGGAAAACTACCATTATTTTTCTTAATCTATGACTCTGCACAAGAAGGAAGTATACTGTATACTGCAAAGTACTCAAAAATAATTGGTATATCAACATAGCTAAACAAAGTGGAGTGGTCATTTTATGTAAAATGTCTAAAAGAAATCTGTTTGCTGTTTGTGATTAATAATGTAGGGTCTACTGTATACGACAGAGGGTGATCTTGTGTCAAGCTTTCAATGACCAAACTTCCCAACAAATCAAGTAATACAATATATAAAAATAATACGTTCCAGACATCCATTATCAAATTTTAATTGCTTGTCAGTACCACTGTCTCATTTATATTTGCATCAGTAGAGATCTCAGAACTGTATGTGACATATTAACCTTTAATTTGTTAATGTATAAGGAAGGGGTGTCCATTTCTCTACACTTTCTAACGTCCCTATTCTGTTTGTGGCACTCAGCCTCAATCCCATTGGTTTCTCCTGAAGTGGTAATCCTTAAAAACAAATATAAAGTTTCATTTGACGTCTGGTGTGACTGTAGGGATGACGTGTCAGTGGGTCGGTTGGTCCACCACTTTGGTCCAGACTAAAAAATCTCAACAAAGGTGCAGTAGACTGCTGCGAAATTTGGAACATATATTCATGTTCTTCAGAGGATGAATCCTACTGACTTTTGTGATAGATAGATTTATTAGACAACAATAAAAGTAAATACAAGAAACTGGTCACCCAGTCCTGCCAAACAGTTCCTCTGACTTTTCATCTACCACCTTTATGAGGTTGACATTTTTGGTTTTTGGTGCAACTATAGGATACAATGCCATGAAATTCGGAAAATGTATCTCAAGTCTGCAAAAAGTATCTGAATATCTAAACTATATCTATATCTATGTTAATATTTTCATTTTGAGCATGACTGACTGACTTTAGAATTATGCACAAAACACTGCTGTGCCTATATACAATCACAGAGAAATTTTCAGGGTTTCTGCAGGATTCATTTAAGACTTAAACCAGTAGGGATGTCCCATGATTTTAGTCAATGCCAGTGGCAGGCTAGAAATATTTAAGACTTAAATGGAACCTATTAAATGAAATTTCAAACTTTTTAATACCATCTCAGACCTTTTTTGAGGAAACTGAAACCATAGCTTTTTACGACTTTTCAAGACGTCAATTGTTTCATAAGTGTAAATGTAAATGTAAAACTGAGTTAGTTAATTGAACTTGAGAAAGCAAGTTAAATAAGCTTCAGACATTAAATTGACTCAACTGTTTAGTTACATGGGCAGTCATTACATACAGTTTTGCTTTCGATTTACATTTTCCAGGTTTAAAGAGCAAGTTCTTCATTTAATATGAATAGCTGTTGCTATTGAAGCCATTTTGTACCAGAGTCAGTACAAATACAACATGTGAGGCTGCTCCCATTGACTTTATTGGCCACAAAACAAAACTATAAGTGTACAAGGTAGGGACTGTATGCAATACTAACTTTAATCACGGTTCACATTGTTTTTTTTTGTTTTTTTATGAAAATGAAACCATGATTTAATTTAACATGTATTAAAAACAGACTTAAAGTTTCTATATTGTTTTCTTCAAACTACAAAAGCAAAGCATGCTGGGAAGTCTTTAAATATGCTAGTTTTGTTTCTTTAAAAAATTAAATCAACGAGTTTAGTGAACTTTCAGCAGCTCATTCATTCAACTCATCATTTCTAGTCAAGACACCTCGAGTCAGGACAACAATGTCTATAAGTTGAATCAACTTGAAATGATCAAAATGTACATATTTACATTGAGTTAACAGGAAAAGATTACTTGATTCCATTCAATTCCTGTATGATATTTTTACAGCATAGAAACAGCTGTATAAACCACATAAAATCTCTTTGTGTCAGTTACTCTAACTGACTTATTGCTTATTCATTAAGGTAGCCATCATCTTCTCAAATTGACAGCCAATTCCACTACATGGTTACTAGCAGCGTGAAAACATAGAGCAGTGAACTGCAGAATCATCATCATTCCAAAAATGTGAAATATTGCTGTGACTATGACTGTAGAATTTTCAACCGTAATGGTTGATTTTCCAGAGTTTTATCTATGATAATCTGTGATCATTGTAATGGATCAATGAAATTCCTGCAGGGAAAGGGAGATTAGAGAAACATGAGAAAAGAAGGAAATGATAAGAGTTGTGGTGGAACAAGGAGTGCAGGGAGGCAAAGGAAGGAATTGGGAAAGGGGAAGCCAGGAGGAAGAAAGGGAAAGGGAAAGGTTTTGGGGTGAGGATTATACAGAAGAGGACAGAAATACAAAGAGGGAAGACTCACATGCACAGAGAAATAGAACATATGCAAAGAAAAGAAAGTATATTTATAAAGAGAGTCTCATTGCTATGTCACAGTGTGAGCGTAGCGACACACCATGAAGATAACAGCGTGAAAACACAGATTAAACACACCATGAAAAGCATTATGGGTCTGCAGAGAGAGATGTACATGCAATATCATGATTATATACAGTTATGTACATTATACATTAGTTTTTGGACAGTGACACATCAAAATGTAACTGAAGTGTAGACATTCAGCTTTAATTCAGTTGGGGGTGTTGGGCTGTTCCCTCATCATTTCCTGACATCTGGAGTTGTTTCCAAGTGTTATTGTGTTATTACGTAAATTTGCATTTGGTAGCAGTTCATGGGAACTCTCAATATGCAGTCCAAAGAGGTGTCAATGCATATTAAGTAGACTTTCATTAGGCAGAAAAAAAATCAAACATACCTATAGAGATAGCAGAAACTTTAGGAGTGGCCAAATCAACAATTTGGTAAATTCTTAAGAAGAAGGAATGCAATGGCGAGCTCAGCAACACCAAAAGGCCTGGAAGCCCACGGGAGACGACTGAAGTGGATGATCACAGAATTATTTTCTTAGTGAAGAAAACCCTTCACAGCATCTAGACAAGTCAAGAAGGCTCTACAATCTACAATCAAGAGACGCCTTCATGAATGTAAATACAGACGGATTGCCACTGGTAACACTCAAGAACAGGAAGGCCAGATTAAATTTTGCCAGAAAACATCTAAAAAAGCCTGCCAATCTCTGGAAGAAAATTCTTTCGACAGATGAAACCCAGATTAACTTGCACCAAAATGATGGGAAGAGAAGAGGATGGAGAAGGAAAGGAACGGCTCATGATCCAAATTATACTACATCATCTGTCAAACATAGTGGAGGCAGTGTCATGGCATGGGCATGTATGGCTGCTAATGGAACCGGTTCACTGGTGTTTATTGATAATGTGACTGCTGATAGAAGCAGCAGGATGAATTCTGAAGTGTATAGAATTATACTATCTGCTCAGATTCAGCCAAATGCATCAAAACTGTTAGGACAGTGCTTCACAATACAGATGGATAATGACCCAAAACATATTGAGAAAGCAACCCAAGAGCATCTCAAGGCATAAAATGGAATATTCTTCAATGGCCAAGTCAGTCATCTGATATCAACCAAGTTGAGCATGCTTTTTCACTTCCTGAAGACAAAACTTTAGGGCCGAAAGACCCACAAACAAGCAGAAACTGAAGGTGGCTGCAGTAAAGGCCTTGAAAAGCATCTCAAGGGAGGAAACTCAGTATTTGGTGATTTCCATGGGTTCCAGACTTCAGCCAGTCACCGATTGCAAAGGACTTTCATCCCCGTATTAAAAATAATACTATTAAAATAATAGAATTAAAAGCTACTTTTGAACCTCTAAAAATTAGGAACTATGTATAAAAATGGTTATAATTCCTAGATGGTTAAAATATTTTTGTTGAACCCCTTGAATTAAATCTGAAAGTCTACATTTCAATTGCATCTTGATAGTTTCATTTCAAATCCATTGCGGTGGTGTATAGAGGCAAAATTACAAAATACTGTCTAAATACTTATGTACCTAACTGTAAATTATCTAATAATGAAGGTCCTGTTTACTGTTCAAAATTGTGTTTTTTTAGGGAAATATATCTATATTCTATTTTTCACTGAATGAAAAACAGGGCCAAGTATTGACATTACTGAGATGTGGGGTGAAGAAAATGAAAGAGAAGAAGTGAAATGAAAGAAATTTAAGGATAAAATTATATAAAGATTAAACATTCATTTCCTCATAAAATTTAAGAGACTGAAGGTGCATGTAGCAGTTTAAGAGACTGAAACAGTTAATGAGTGCATAGGTCTATGCTGGCTGAGAGTTGAGAGCTCAACACATGCTACTTAAGAAAGTACAAGAGCATTTAGAATATTTTAAGACAAATTTATACACAAATGCAAATAATTGCAAAGGGGTCACTTATTTTTCCTGCCGCTGTATAACAAAGATTGTTAGATAATTTTCCAGCATCACTGATGACTGGTTGCTTTTGACTGCCAGAGCATGTTCATCAGTTTTAAGTGTTCCTAGGAAACCCGCTGTGGTTTTTACGACTTGTAGTATTTCTATATTTGCTTGTGTGTGTTTTCCTGCTGGCAGTGTGTTTCTGTATTTAATAAATGTGCTGCCAAAGTGATGAAGGTGCTTCATAATTTGTTTGTGTTTTTCTATTTTTATTCCTCTATTTGTATGTGTGGCAGGCTGCTGAGTCGTCTTGGTCACAATAGCAATATAAATTTTTATATGTTTACTGATTGACTACTGCACTTCAGGGTCAAACACTAATGTGAGGAATTGTTTGGAACATCCTACATTACTACCTTGGAACAGGTTCAAGGTTAGCATCATATACAATACTAATGCAGGAGTGTTGACAATTGAAGGCAGGACTGTTAACTAAATAAAGTTTAAGTCTTCTAGGTAATCATTACTTAGTTTTTCAGCCTTTACCAAACCTTATAGTAATTTACTCTGAACATTAACATTGTGTATTTAATGTAAGATTTACAAACAAGATATCCCTGTCTACAGTTATCTGATTAACCTTAACAAAAGTAGATTCTTACTTACATGGTTTTAAATTCAGAGTTTCGGCTCCATAACCATAATCCACATAATTGATATGTTTACACTTTCCTTGGTCAACATGATTCTTCCCCTGACACCATTGTGGCTCAACTTTTGTAGTGGCACTCAGGAAATAAAATAATGTGAGTGCAATCCAATAGGCCTCAGGGGATTCTGACCACCAATAATGATTAAACACCGGCTAGAGGCAATTGATCGTGGGTTGGAGAAAAAGAAAATGTTAAAGAAAAACAGATGTGGGGATATGTGGATGAGAGATAAACAGAATGAGATCTGGTGAAGAGAGAGTACATATAACATGAAACTGCATGTTGGTGGTCGAAATCAAGGGAGAGGGAGTGAAAGAGAGAGAGAGAGGGAGAGCTCTCCACTCTGTTACAGAACAGCATATCTGCGTACATCAATGAGCCTCTAAGTAAGACTCAAGAGTCAGTTCAGGCCAGTGGTATCTGTCTGTCAGTGAAGAGAATCATTACAATTCTTACTGAAAAAAGGAGGAGGAGGACAGAGAAAAAGACAGGGAGAAAGAGAATTATGGGAAGGGAAAAACAAAGGGAGACAGGACGACATTCACAGACAGCATGAAATACAGAGCTAGGGAGTGATTAATGCAAGATTTCATTCCCCTATTCCACCCACTCACTGATTAGGTTTTCCAGTGAAAGGGGAGATAGACGTGTACGGTATCATAATGCAGAGTGTGCATTTGAAAGTCATGCAGCCGGCAGAAGTGTGTAATGTACAGTCTCGGCCTTTGGAGGCACTAGCAGCACTGCACCAACATTCACTCTAGAGCTACCTTTCTGCAGTTTTTTTTCTTCTGAAGGAGAGCAGGCAGCGTTCTCCTCTTTACATTCCAGCAGGCAAGACACTCTCCCTGATCATTTATCCTGCTTTGAGACAACCAGAAACTTTAACAGGTTGCAGAGCCTCAGAAAGATAAAGCTGTGGGTGGAAGAAAGCTGGTGTTAATTTTGGTACATGATTTCGATTTAGTTTTAGTCTAGTCTTTTGATGAAAATTAGTTTTAGTCCAATTTTAGTCATTTGTGTTTTGTTAGTTTTAGTCAACAAAAACTGAGGACATTTTAGTCGAGTTTTTCATCAGTGACAGTTTGGTCTCATTTTTGTGATGCATTTTTAATTTTTATATCCTCTAAACATTTTGACGCTACAGCTGTCACCGTCTTTGTTGTGTACAGCTACTAGAAGGTGTTGTTCTCATCTAATGAAAGGTCAATGGAAAATGATTTGTTTACTTGTTCACGCACACACGGAAAACATCACTCTGCTCTGCACTAGTATAACAACCTCTCCTCAGTAAATCCAATTAGCATTTCCAAACAATGGATGTTTGAACAGAACTGCTGTCTTTCTCTGTCATTCTGATTTGAAACAGTATTACCACAGCTACCCGTGTTCACCATTGCGGAGCAGCGAGTAATTTAGAAGCTGGATTCACTAATTTTTTACTGTCTGTGTTTGGCCTGAAAGGAGAAGCTAAAATGTCAGATAACCTTAATAAACATTTCTTAAGTGAACATCTACAGGAATATTTAGATGACTTAGTGCCAACATTAATCCTGGAACTCATTCCTTGTGACTGCAACACGAAAAAGATAGCCTGCTGAAAGTAATGCTAACATTACATTCACATTCACAGCACTTGATAATGTTATATTAGCTTACCTTTTCACAAACGTCAGTGCGCTTGCATGCATGATTTTGTAGATTGTCTCAGCTGCTTTGTTGCTGTTTTTTAATTAATTCTCAGTGGACTGTAGATGAATTTAGACCATAAATCAATTTCTTCTATGTAATGTCAGATAGAGATAGAAAGTTACTAAATGCACGATAATTCTTATTAACCGGTCCACCAGCTAAATCAAATTCTGAACAAGTGATATTTTGGGCGTTTGAAGATACTGTTTTACTAATCAAAAGCTATAGTGTTGGATTCTACAAAAGCATGCAAGTCACTGAAAAAGACCTTAAATCACCTTAAATCAATAATTTGTCAACCTGGCCAATCGCTGCATACAGTGGGCGGGATTGCCTGTTTGGAAAGTTTAAAACATTGTAACCCCCGCCCAGATTACTTATGTAGGTATGTAGGTATATATTACCTACAGTTCATTGGCTTAGCCTTCGCTTTCTTAGTATGAGTAATCATATCTTTCTCCTTATACCCATAAAGTGTTGTTTGGCACTGTCTTTCCTTTTTTGGTTTCAATTATGCCCCTGCACTTTGTACACTGGCATCATTTACCTCACAAAAGGTTTAATTTGTCTCACCATTTGTTTCCCATGGCTTTACTGAATGGTTGGTTAAACGGAGCCCACTGTATCGATGTGAATCAATAATGCAATCAAACACCAAGCCTTGACCCAAAATGCTTTGCTGCGCCAAGTCCCATAATTCCCCTGTCCACTGTTTCCGTAGCAACAGCAGAGATAAGGAAAAAGTGAGGAGAGCAAGAAGAAAGAGAGAGACAGAGAGGGAGGGGGGGATGTTCCAAGATCAAAAATAACATAGTAAACTGTTTCAATGAGGTGAAAAAATATTTAAAACATGAGCAAACTACCAAAACTAACATAGATAGATATATAGATAGATAGATAGATAGATAGATAGATCGAGCATAATGATCGAACGGACAGATAATCAGACAAACTGACAGAGAGAGAAAGAAAGTAAGAGTGTGAAAGGTCTTCTCAATCGTTTGACCTCCTGTGACTTGTGCCCTTGAGCCAGGATCATCAAAAGGTCAAAGCACTGCATTTATTAAAATAAAACCATGACCAAGCTACAAACAGGAATCCCTCAGGCGGGGGAGAAGCAAAGGTGGATGTTGAAGAGTTTTTCATTAATAGGGATGTTTATGAAGTTACTGTCATTTTTCTAGGTCTTATTCCAGTCTTTTTGAATCAGAAGTAGTAGCTTGCGCCCCTGCCCTATTGCTCGCTCATACAAAGGAACACTAGGAAAAGAGGCAGAAGAAGAGGAGTAAAAAAGTTACGCAGCAGTGAAAAGGAGCTTTCCAATGCGATGTTGCCCTTTCAGAATGCTCCCCAAAGGCTCGTCTTACATTCTCCCCACCTTTTGCAGCCACAGACCTGATAGTGTCGGATTATATTGACAGCAGTGACATTAAGATCTGTAATTAATCCAATCTGAGAACAGCACGATCTGTAATGTCAGTGAGAGAGAGGCAGGGAGGAAGGAAAGATAAGTGGATTGGAAGAAAGTTCTGGTGGCACCTTAAAAGCAGAAACCTTGCGACAAATTTTCACATGTACGTGACTTTTTTAGGTGTGCTTGATTTATCTTGCCAAGAAACTCGACCAGCTGCAAATGTAAGATAACTTAAGAAAAGATAAATAAAGCACAGATTGTTCTCAGAAGTAGTCAGCTTATAGTTTTTTTTTCCCAGAGGATTTGAAGCTTTTGTGCAGAGAGAAAGCTAAAAGGCTATGGAATAAGATTTGTGTCAATATAATCAAACAAAACTTATTAAACATCACATAAAAATAAGAATTTGAGAGAGAATAAAACTCACTCAAGCAAAAAAAAGTCATCTAAAAAGTAAAATTTATAACTGCATGAAAACTATTGGTCTTTTCCTTTTTTGATATGTCCTTTTGTTTATGGTTCCTTCTGCTTCTTTCTCACTGATCAGACGTTTGCCCTCACTGTTGGCTCCGCAGTTACGCTACATGCTCTCGTTTGTGCTGCCTGACTTTTTTTCAGGGTGCATCCCCATTGCCTAATGAGTTTTTGAGTGAGAGCTCAGTACCCCAGATGCTGTTCAGTGTAGCAAGCATGAGTTGAGAGAGGCCAGGATCCTCCTAGTGGCAATAACAGGTAGTGGCACGTCACTGGCAATCTGTGGCATCACACAACCACGTTCTACTTTTTTGTTTTGGATTCATTTTATGTAATTACTTCAGCCAAGTAGATTATGATTTCGCCCATTATGAGATAAAAAAGAACAAAAATACTCTTGACACTGACATAGTTAAGTGGTGTAAATATTAAAATATTCAACAAAACTATACAGCGCACTCCCATAGCCTATTGGTTATGATGCATGCCTCATAACTGCAATGTCTGTGATTCAAGTCCAACATGTGGACTTCAATTGCATGTCGCTCCCATCTTAACTGTCATATCTACACTGTTGCGAACACAAGATGTTTGTGTCAGAACTGCAAACAAAAACTCAGGCAGGCCAAACAAGAGAGCATGCAGTGTAACCGCAATGCCGACAGTGAGGGCAAAAGTCTGATCAGTGAAAAAGTCTGATTTTTGTTTGATATCTAAGAAGTTTTGTTTGATAATATTGACCCATATCTGATTCCATAAGAGGCCATAACAGCACAGCCAGCAGTGCCAGCACTATGTCACCGCAGCCCTTCGAAGTTGTTCTTATACTTACCCGAAAGAGTGTGTGTGTGTGTGTGTGTGTGTGTGTGTGTGTGTGTGTGTGTGTGTGTGTGTGTGTGTGAGTCTTTTTAGGATGACAGTTTTGTCTGTCTTGCTTTCTCCCTGCCTGCTCTGATCTATCTGTCGGTCTGTCTAAGAACCTGCTAGATATTTTTGTGTCTTTGTACTTTGTAAAAACATTTGCTTTCTTGTTAGCTAACACTGACCTCCAGCCCAGCCTGACAGAGAGTCAGACACGGCTCAGCCACAAAAGACATTGAACTTTTTAAAACCTTTTGGTAAAAAAAATATACAAAATTGTTTCTTGAAGGATCCAATTGGAGCCAAGTCTGTTTTGTAAAACACAACAGTGCTCTCTGTGGTCTGCGCTGTAAAAACTGACCTGAGCTCAGGTCCAGAGGAGAGGACAGAGGAAACCGACCAACCAACCAATCAGCAATCAGCTCTCACTCTCCTGGTGGGACAACAATCAACCAGTGTGCAGCAATCGCTTTCACTCTGGCTCCGGTCCCAAAACAAACAAGTTTAAATAAATCCCTATTTATTCCTTTATTCTAATTCTGTTTTTCAGACTTCTTTTGTATTTTTTGTGGAAAACAGTGTTTCAGTGCAAAATACTTTTCATTTTGGTTTTGACTTCCAATAATTTGAGTGATCTGAATAGGACAATGAGTCCTAACTACACTGTAGAATCTCTAGAGAATCAGTTGTATTACTAAGTTTTGTCCATACATAATGCAAAGTATGGAAAGACCATGCACCATCTCCCCAAAAGCAGTTTGGGAATAAGACCTCCCTGTCCCATTTGGAACTGGGTTGACCCAAAGTGCTTTCAGGGGGGGAAAAGGGGTGGAGAGTGTTTGGTCCCCCCCTCGCTCTCACCCCCTCACCCTATCTGTAAGTACCAGAGTGAGAGGAGACCGGGTGAGAGGAGGAGAAGGAGGAGGAAGAGGAGGAGCAGGAGGAGGGAAAGACAGCTGCACACAAAATACAGACACACAGAAAATGAGGGACATACAGACAGAAACAAACAAAGAAAAAAATGGAGAAACAGACAGACAGACAGATGGATAGTGTAACACAGACCAACAAGAGCCGAAGCACAAATGCATGACCTGACACAACCTGGGGAAGAAGACAGTAACACAACAACAACAAAATAACAACAGCAGCAACAGCACGCATCAGATATGGACCCACACTGAGAACTTTAAACTTTAGAGCAACTCTGACCCCTTGACCTGTTCTCTCTGGTGGTTACACCATACACACGTGACACATGAATAGGCTAATAAACATAGAGACATGCATTTAGTCATACAGCCATGCTCGCAGTCACACAGAGTGTTCAGTTCACTGCTAAGATGTGTCTGTGTGCTGCTGTGAGTGCTGATTATTCTTGCAGGAATTTGGCTTTCTCCTTTACATTAGGTCCGTTAACATTGTTTTCACAGTACACAAGACCTTTACAAAGAAAATTATGTGTAACTATGGCACTATATTATTTGATATTATTAATTCATTTTATTATTGATATTTTTGCAAGCACATAAGTCATTTAATTTGAACAAATAAAACTCCTTTCTGTGCCACTTGCTGCTGGTGCATGTTTGCTATTATCCACAGGTGCACTATAATTATCCATTTTTTTCCAGTTTTACTAATTTGACCTCTCTCAATTTCCCTGTTCTGTGCCCTTTCAAGTGTGCTTGCACGCTTGCTCAACTTTACAAAGTATTTTAGTTAGCCACAATTTTAGCCAGTTGTAGAACTAGAGTAGGTCATTTTTTTATATTTGCTGTTTTGTTTCCAATTGACTCCTGTCTCATAACTGTCTGCAAGCAATTCCGTTTTTGTGAATCGGTTTATACTCTGACAAAATTTAGTAAATGTGGATACAGCTAATACGCTATGAAAGCTTCTTCCATTTAGGACTCTCTGGTTCTCTGTTCCCTCAAGACAGTTTCATACTGATTAACAGTGCCAATTTGTTGGTCAAAGTTCAACAAAGTTGAACTTGACACAAAAAATGTGTGCAAATTTTTACTTCACCCCTGTGAGTTGATCCAAAAATTGCCACAATTCAAATGGAATGAATCGATTTTGCCCTAAAATTTCGGAGGTAAGCACTCAGAAAAATGCAAGTGGATAGAGTTGGCACATCACAGCCACACATTAGTGGTTTACACAGCTCCAGTGAGATAGTATTATGAACCTTATTATTTCATAGTAATGATAAAAAGTGATAATAATTTCTCTACAAAATATAACTTATTTGCTTGCAAAAAATCATTTTCTGGCTTTCTTTTTCTCTCAAAATGTCCCACTGTGTGCGCAAAATTGAAGTACAAATAGAACTATCTATATAAAGTGTGTGTGTGTGTGTATGAATCTGTATTATCTGTGCCAAGGGATATATTGCGGGGTACACCACAGCAAATGCCGATGAGCTAACCAGCTTGTAATTAGCTTTATTCTACATTCATTTGACAAGACTAGACGTAACAAGATGTTGCAGCAGCAATTAGGCTAATAATAAGTTGATCAAGACAACTGATAATAATAAGCAATAAAAATATAGCGTATATACAATAGATAGATACTCTCGTTCATCTTTTAGATTATTGTAATTTATTGTAATAATTATTTAACTAAATAGAGAGCAAATTCCTTGTGCTATTAACAAAATACTACTGTTGATTGAAATTAGCCCTTTGTGAACCAAAGAAAAAAGTCAATGCTCTGATCAAGGCTTTTGTACTCTATGGACAAAACACACACATGCACACACCATGCATGTTTGTGAAAACTGTATTGATGTAAAAAAAAAAAAGTCACTTATTGTGTGTGTGTGTGTGTGTGCGTGTGTGTGTGCGTGTGTGTGCGTGTGCGTGTGTGTGTGTGTCTGTGTGTGTGTGTGTGTGTGTTTGTTTGTTTGTTTGTTTGTGTTATGAGGCTTTATATTGTGTGTCCTGATGTTGATGTTGTTTCCGGACTCTTCTGAACTTTGTTACTTCATTGTGTTTTTTTTTTTTGTATAGTGTAGAAATATTGTATCTGCATCTCTCAACTGTACTCTAAAAGATTCCACTTTACTATACTTAACTAATGTCATATTCTTTGCATTCAGTGTATCCCCTATTTCCCCTTTGAAAATTCTACTTTTGTTGTCTTCTGTTTCCTGCTTTGCTCTAGTCTGATAAATTCACATTAGCATATTTAATTGACTTCAATTGATTCAACAAATAAATATATAATGCAATATTTAAATGTAATCTAGTTTATTCTAGTCTAGTCTAGCTTCTTCCAATCCTGCCTAATCTAATTGCATGTGATCTAGTTTAATCTAGTCTAGTCTAATCTAATGTTTAGTCTGCTCTAATTGAACTTATTCTAGTGTAGTCCAATCTAATCTTTATCAATTTACCCTTATCTAGCAAAGATTGTATTACCTGGACTCTAATCTAGTCCAGGAAATACAACTGAATCTAGTAAATCTAATCTCTTTTAGTCTATTCTAGACTAGTCTGATCTGGTAATCTGGTCTAGTCTAGTTAGGATAAATCAAGTCTAATCTAATCTAATGTAGTCTAATCTAAGTGTAGTTTTTCAGCGCTTTGTGCCCTGTGTGGAAGTGTTACCTCTATGTTTTTATGGTTTGATCCAAGAGGAGGTGGAATGAAGACTGAGGTCCTGCTGTAGCAGAGGCCCCTCCGGCTTGAACCACTCCTCTCCCAGGGAAGATGTCACACTGCTGGACTCTGAGACGTCTGTGTATGTGGGTGTATATTTTGGAGTGTGTTTTTGTGTGGGAATTAGGGTTAATAGCATGTAGGGAATGTGTAGAGTAGTGTATAGGGTGTTAAAGGAGAAAGGTCGGGGTTATATTTGAAAATGAAGACAATTATTTTAGTGTTAGCGGGTCAAGGTGGGAGTAGGCAAGATGGTAGCAGGAAAATGGATAGAAAAATTGAATGGAAGATGAGGGAAAAATATTAGAGAAGACAGACAACGAGCAGGGAAATGAGGATGAAATAGAAAAGGGAAAACAGGGAAAAAAAGAAGCAGCAAGGGAATAGGGCAAAGGAAAATGGAAAGGCAATGGGGGAGGTGTGTGAAAAGCAAACATGAGAGCAGAAATGAGAAAAAATAGATTGTGGGGTGGAGAGAGAAAGAAAGAATGAACAGTTAATGAATTATATGAGAAAAATAAACTATACAGTGAAATAGAGTGGCAGAGTGAGGAAGAGACAGCAGACAGCGACAATGAAGAAGCCTGATTTGATGACTGAGAACAAAAAGACACTCATCTGATCTGTCTATTTTGCCAGATTATATTCAAAAAACTTTTACATGTGGCAAATTTCCTTTCAAAACAAGATACCCAGAAACAGATTTAAATATTTGAAACATTAAAAGTTGCAAGAAAGTTCAAGTGAGTGCATGATGTTAGTACTTTAAAGGATGAGGCTTGAGATAGAATGTATTTTTCTTACTGTCAACAAATCAAATCCCATTAAAAAACCATAATTAACCATGAATTGATTCTACAAACAAATATTGTGTGTGTATCCAAAGCCTGATATATCTTATTCCTCTGTGCCTTAGAGCTCCATTGTTTTCCAAAAACTATTTAAAACACATCAACAACCCACAGTCTTGCACTGGTGACATATTCCTTAATCGCCATAAACACACACACTGAACTTTAGTTTGACTCGGTTCAACACACACCGTCCTGCTGCCCCAAATACTCACTACAGAACAAAATGAGGATTAATCTGCTGCTGAAAATGGTCCCCAACAAATGGTATTTCCCCCTATTTCAGTCATTTTTGATAAAAATCATTGTGTCCAGCTATAGATGAGGCAATCAATTCATTTGTACAGGTGCTGATTAACAATTACCAGCATAAGAAAATTTAAAAAAAAATATGGCTACACTTCTGTGTTTTTCCCAAATTTACTTGTTTTGACCTCTGGAAGACCATTTGAGGATGATCATTTGTGGTCTAAATGCTTTTTTTCCCCATGTAGTATAAATAATACATAATGTAAGAAGAAGAGGCTTTAAAGCAAGTAAATTTAGGTTTCTAAGCACAAAAATTAAACTCAAGAACAAATGCATGAATCCGTAACATAATTTTTAAAAATTAAATAAAGTAAAATACTGTATACGTCATGAGCTTCTTCTTGAAAAACAACACTATATACACCATACATAAATAGTAACTAAAATGTACTGAGACAAAAATGATCACATATAAGTGAGCTGAATAGTAATTGGCATAACATAGCCTTAAGGGAATCGAATTAGGTGGTATTTTGTCTGCAGATAGCAGTGTTTGCAGCATTAAAAAAATTTTTTTTACGCAGTACGTTGATTCTTCCATCCACAGGCAACCTCCTCCCTACCAGGAAGTGCGGGGCTACTAACATCATCACAACACCTCATGCTCATGACAGACAAAAGTCATAATTCACAAAGCCATTAGAGGTCCTTGTCAGGTAAACATATGTAATTTAAGCCATTTGAACAAACAACTAATGCCAGTCTTCTTTGTTCTTTTTGGGGGATTTGTTGACAGCAAAAAAACAGAATAAAAACAATGTTACCTGTATCCTAATACCTCTGTATCAAAAATTACAGGTAACATTGTGATCCTTTCAAAGGACAGTATTTTGAAATGAGACAGTTTAGCTGTATGAAGACAGTTTATCACAATGAACTGCATCAGCTGTGATGAACACACAATACAGTATTAACAGAAGACCAGCGTTATCCTGCATGTAGTTTTGCTGAGTGACTGTTGATCCACCTCAGTACAGAATCTGAATATTGCATTCTTTGACCACAATTCACAAAAAAACTGACATGAATACTTTTGTATTCCACTACAGTAAATCCAGTCACTTCCTCATCAGTGCAGATGGTAGTACTGCAGTAACCTCTGCAGTACCTCTGCAGTACAGATGCAGGATAAATGCATGAAAGGGACTTACTCTACTACAGCTGTAGTCTGAAGGTGTGAGTGAGGAGAATCACTGGCTTAAATATCAATGGCATACAGTGCATATTGATATGTTATTTGTGCCACAGCAGAGAGGTCTAAAGGGAGTGAGCCTTGTGGTGATCCTTAGCTGTCACTCAAAATGATGGAGGGGAGTGAGGGTGAGGGAATGTGATATCTTGTGTGTTTGTGTGTGTCGATGAGTTTTACCTTAGCATGAAGAATTTGGGCTTCTTGAGTACTTTAATTTCGAAATACAATTATAAATTATATATTTTTTTGTCATCTGCTTGGTGTGTGTGTGCTTTTGCATCAACTTTTTGCTATATTTGTGTATGTCTGTGTGTGTGACAACTTCTATAGGTGCAGAGGGTTGGAGACATTTTACTGAAAACCAGTAAAATGCACTTTTATATAGTTGGGTGTTCCAATTATTTTGTCCACCCCGTGTATGTATATATGTAATTGGATATGTGTGCTTGGAACATATGATTCTGACTGTTACATATGTGTTGATGTTTTTGCACACTACACACACTGTCAGTATATATCAATCAAGTCCATGCATCGAGCAACAGCCAACTGCTCTCACTAAAGTATCGCCCTCTCGCTGCCCCCCCTCCTCCTCCTCCCTCAATCCTCCGCTTCCACCCCTTCGCCCTCCTACCTTTCCGAACGTTCCCGTCTGTCGTGCGCTGGAACTCCCCTGCGCTCAGCAGGAAGCAGGCCCGGTCATGTGGGTAGCGCTCGCGGCTAGTGGTGGAGCCAAGACCCCCGGTGGCCGGGCTGCGCTCGTCCCCTAGGACCTGGTCGATGGTTGGGCAGTCCTCGTTGGCCAGGGCTGCCGCGTTGGCTGCCATGTCACCGTTCTGCTTCGAATCTGAGAGAGGAGATAAAAACATGGGGGTTGGAGAGATATGGGGTAGAGGTAAAGAGGTAAAGAAAAAAAGAGTGAGAGAAATAAAAACAGAAATATCAAGGGTGAGGAAAGCAAGCAAAATGATGCATAAAGCATAAATGAGAGGAGAAAGAAGCACAATTTGAGAAAAATACCAATTCGAAGTAGAAGGGAGAGATGGGAAAGAGAGAAAGAGATGGTGAGGTGGAGGGGTGGTGAAGGAAGAGAAGATTGATGGTGGGGGGGGGGCACCATTGAGAGAGGATAAGAGGGGAAAGTTAGATTGAGAGCATAAAAGTAATAAAAATGGAAAGGAGACAGAAGACCAGAGGGGGTGAGGAGCAACTCGGAGTAGGACAAGGAGGGTAGAGAAGAGGGAAGGTAAAGAAGGAAAAGAGAGGATGCAGAAATGATAGACAAGAGAAAGAGAGAGGAGGGCAGTGTAAAGGAAGAGTAGTGCCTTGTGATAGCTTTCCTGATCACATGACCAATACATTGGAGCAGAACGGGCTATACAAACGCAGACTCCATGTACACACACACAGCATTTAACAGCATTGAATGAGAGAGACTAAACAAAGAAGTGAGAAAAGGAGAGAGGGGGAAAATATATACTGCACTGCACACAAACACACACACACACACACACACACACACACACACACACACACACACACACACACACACACACACACACAAGGAAATGGCTACAGAGGAAACAGAATTTGTAGGTTTCAACACAGCTGTCAAATCTAATCTGATATGATTTACTATTCAACAGTTGCGTATACAGCCCAGAGGGGTGGACACACACACACACACACACAAACAATTACTTGTAGTTCTATCTTGTTAAGGATACTCACAACATGACATAAAGCATTCCCCAGCCCCTTACCCTAACCATAACCATCACAACTAAATCCTCAAAAAGCTCTCTCTACCCGTGGGGACTTTAATTTTTCACCTCATGGTGACACAACTCCCTGTGGGGTAGTGTGCATTCAGGTTAAAGTCCCCACCGGGACAATCTCAAGACTATTAATAGTTATAAACCTTAAATCTTCTAAAGGCACACACTGGAACTACACACACACACATCCTTGTTTTATTATATTTGTGTGGACCTGTCATTGACATAACGCACTCCCGAACCCCTTACCCTAACCTTAACCATCTTAACCATCACAATTGCATACCTAACCTTAACCCTTACCGTAACTGTAACCTAAACCTAATTCTAACCTGAACCCTAAAACCAAGTATTAACCCTCAAACAGCCATTTAAACTGGTGGGGTCCAGCATTTTGGTCCTTACAAAGCTGTCGAAGACCACAACTATAGTGGACTCCCAGTTTATGAATATAGTAAAACAAGCCCAAACACACACACACACACACACACACACACACACACACACACACACACACACACACACACACACACACACACACTGTTATTCGTTATCCGTGCAGATGATGGACCATTAAAACAGCAGAGCAGAGATAGATGAGATGGCCTGGATCAATGTTTCAACAATCAGAAAATACTGTATATCTGTATAGACCCAATCCAGGATTATCAGAACATGTCAGCCTTGGCAGTACAGCATCTGGCTGGGAGAAGAAAGACATGGATTTGTCAAGAGAAAGTAATAAACTTTTTTTTCAGCTTTCTCATTCCATCATAAATTAAAATCTATTTTAGTGTATTCCACTCTAGGAAGAACGAGGACATCAGTAAGTTATTTACAGCTTCAAACCCTGTTAGATATACACTTTTCATATCAGTTCAAGTGCTTGAAATCTGACATCTGGGTGATGAGAAAGTGAAAAACTTTGACAGTTTTATATATATTTTTTTTGTTAAGGCCACTCCAGTAATTAACTTTAGAATTTAGAGCTATGTAAGTATTAAGTAAAGAAGAGATGTAAGATCTAAAAACAAATCCTTTTTCAACTTTTCATGTCCAAAACATTTCCCAAACCCATACATTCAGATATTAAAAACATTTCCCATGACCTCTACTGCTCAACAACAACCACATTCCAATGCTCACTTTAAAATTCAAGTCATTTATATTGACTTTACCAATGAAAGTCAAGGATTCTAAATTTTGATGGTCCGGCGTCAGATACGATATTAATTAAGAGTAAATACATGTTTCAGAGGCCTATGCTTTATTGACAGATTTTTCAAATGACTGTATAGACAACTAGCCAATTAACCCATTAGTGGGAAGGAACTATCTTGATAACTGATTATTGGTTTCAGTTAATTACTGATGTTGGAATGATATAGTACATTTTTATCTGCATTCCGAGTGGTTTTGAGATATTGAGCTTCAAAGTTTTAACTAGATAGGAAAATTGCTATACAGCAAAGCTCTCTTTTTTTGTCAAAATAACAGGCATGCTATGTGCAATCGTAATATATCATATCAAAATCTAAATTTTAAATGTTTTTTGTAGAGCTGGAGTTTCGCAGATAGAAACCTCTAATACTGAGAACTAATTTTTCATTTTTTCCACCTAGCCAGGACTGAAAACAATTATTGTCTTGACAAAAAGTTTATACAGTTTAGTCTCACCTTGTTTTAATACACAAAATCAATTTATTAATCACTGAATGGAGTTATGATAGAAGATGTTTGGCCACATACAACAATTCAGCAACATTCTTTAATTTAGACACTAAAACATTTCATCATAGTTTTCAATTCCAGATTTAAACTGACAATACAGTTCATAAAGTTTTACTAAAAATATAAAAAATAAATTTTTCTATTAATTCCCGCTGATACATTTTCCCTACTTTGCATTATTTTTGGCTGGACCGCAACAAGCAGACATTTGCGTTATAGGCCTGCCCTATAAACGTGAATGTTTTATCAGTTTCTATTGATTCATCGGGGGGTGTTTACAGGCAGCCAATTTAGAGTTTTTGTCGCTAGATTTACAGACTTTTCACCTTTTTAGCAACTTTTCTTCACAAAAGCACATAGTGACAAATCTAGCGACTTTCTGGACAATCTTAACTACTTTCCGTTGAAGAGATGTGCCAGTATAGCCCCACAACCATGAGGTCAGGCTTTCCCTCCGCAGTCACAACTCTCTATGCATCTCATTCAGTTGCTCTTTCACTCACCTGCCCTGTTGATCTCGATGATCTCCTCCTGTGCCAGTGGGCAGTCTCCAGTACCCATCATGCTGCCAGATCCTACAATTCCTGGCCCGAGCACATTGCCCATCAGCCTGTGAGGTGAGGCGGTTGCCATAGCCAGGGCATCTGGCTTGCAGTAGTTGGGGCTGCCTGGCTGTGGCGCTCGGGGGATGTGCTTGTTCCTCTTCTTGGGGAGCTTCTGCTTGGCCATGGCCAGGGAGTAATACATGCCGAAGTTGTTGACAATGACAGGTACAGGCATGGCAATGGTCAGCACACCAGCCAAAGCGCAGAGGGCCCCCACCAGCATTCCCGACCATGTCTCCGGGTACATATCCCCGTAGCCCAGTGTGGTCATGGTCACCACAGCCCACCAGAAGCCGATAGGGATGTTCTTGAAGTTAGTGTGGGCCGCAGCTGTTGGATCATCTGGGTCAGCACCAATGCGTTCAGCGTAGTAGATCATGGTAGCAAAGATGAGGACGCCCAGCGCCAGGAAGATGATGAGCAGCAGGAACTCGTTGGTGCTAGCCCGCAGAGTGTGGCCTAGGACCCTTAAACCGACAAAGTGGCGGGTCAGCTTGAATATACGCAGGATACGGACAAAGCGCACCACACGCAGGAAGCTCAGCACGTCTTTGGCTGTTTTGGAGGAAAGGCCACTCAGCGCCACCTCCAGGTAAAAGGGCACGATGGCCACAAAGTCTATGATGTTAAGGGCGCTACGGAAGAACTCTGCTTTGTCAGGGCAGAAAATGACACGCAGCATCACCTCAATGGTGAACCAGATGACACAGACACCCTCCACGTATGTCAGCCAGCCATCTGTGACCACCTCATACACTATCTGCAGGGTGGGAGAAAAAAATAAAGGGTTAGTTGTCTTTATAATGCCTTCACTCATTCGTTTATTTATTCATTACAAGGTATATGCCTGGAGGCATAACATGTTCCCTTGGGCATGTTGTTCCACCATCTAACTGTTATATGCATTTATGATTTATAGTCTCACTCTTTTCACTTCCTGTCACAAATTAAATTTTCTTAAGGAATTCCTCTTTAAGTTTTTCTGATGCTGATTCTTATTCTGAATTATACACGTGGGTGCACAGAAAAATAAATAACTCGTATTAGTGTAATCCTATAAATTCTAACTAACTCCCTCTGTCATTTCTGCATCTGGTACAATACACCTTTTCTCTTTGTATGAAATTAATGTTTTTTGGATATGGTGCCTGAAAAATAAATGGAATCAGCTATAAACTATACTAAATGTCAGTCTACTATTTATGAGCAGTACAACTCAGCCTGTGAAAACAACTGTAATGACTCTGTCAAGTCTAAGAAAAAAAACTCAGAGGTGTTGCCATCAGGGTTATTTCTGCTTGGGCTTGCAGAAAACAGACATTTAGGGGCATCGGCTTTAACCTTGCAAGGAGGGTCTAACGAAAGTATGCAATACTGGATTGCTGGAGAGTACCTTTAAGGGTCACATTAACATCTCTAAGACTAACAAACCAATCCACTAAAACGTCAATGTACCTCCTCATGTGTCATGTTGCCATTAGTGACATTCTCTGTCCTATTGTAGATCGTGTTGAAGGCTTCATGGGTCTCCAGGCAGAAGGTGGAGATGGAGAGGAGGATGAAAAAGAGTGAACCAAACGCCACATACTGCAGGAAAAGAAACAGACAGAGGAGTTAGTGAAATGTTACAGTTTGTACATGAAGCATATAATCTCCTTTTAGTCAAGTAAAACTACAGGAAACTGTCACACTGCACACCAACAGTTTTCTGGGCAGTTTTAGCCTTTGTCATTACAATTTTGGTGTCTATGTGATTGCTTGTGGAGGAGGAGGGGTTTGGGCCATTGCAGTATGTGGAAAGAAGTGGTTATGCCAACAGGCTGTAGATAGGGGGTGCCAATAACACACTGAGGAGAGAGTAGGAATGCTGTTAATTCAGCGCAAATGTCTTCACTGCTGCAATCCCATTGATAACGTCACAGCCAGGGAGATAGAGGGAGGGAGGAAAGGATGATGGATGGAGAGTTTAAAACAAAATGCAGTACACAGGTTATTTGTGTGTGTGTGTGTGTGTGTGTGTGTGTGTGTGTGTGTGTGTGTGTGTGTGTGTGTGTGTGTGTGTATGTGTGCTTGTGTTTGTATTGTATGAAAAGAAAATATGAAGGTACATAAACAGTGAAGGAATAAGGAGATTTATGCATTACTATGAGCACCATTATGAAAACGGTCATGTGTCTTAGAGCTCAGATAAATGTCAATAGATGTGTTTGTGTGTGTGTATGTGTGTGTGTGTGTGTGTGTGTGTGTGTGTGTGTGTGTGTGTGTGTGTGTGTGTGAGAATGTGTGTGTGTGTGTGTGTAGATCTGCCACATGTAGGTTTAGCAGTTTTTCTCTATAAGAATAAGCTCAATGATCATCTATTTGTCTTAGACCACTGATGCAAAACATACACACTTCATCTACTTTGCAACTGCAAAATCATCCATATATTTTGCAGCGTATTTTCATTCATTTTCTTTATAGTGCTCATGTGTGTACAATGAGATTTCCTTTTGTCTGCAGCTTCCCCCTGCCACCCTATTGTTCCTTGCCCTCCCACATCTATGTCTATGCATTTTGTAAGCCCATTTTTTCATCTTTAACCCTGATATTCGTTCTCATTAATGTCCTGCCTCACAATGATGTGGATACTGAGTTGTCCATTCTGAGCCACCTCAACTTTTCACTGGCAGAACATTTGCGTATTTGGCATCCTCTGCCTGAAAGCAACCGACTGGAACTTTGTAGCAAAGGTAGATCAAATACTACATGCTGAGAAGCAACTATTCAAAGAGAATTTGTGACACCACAGCAGGGAAAAAGCATGGTTACATATTTACGAAAAATCAGGCACACAGAATTACTTTTTGTATTTTGGCCAACTGGGGGCAACAGAACAAGCTGTAAGCCCAAAATGGTAATATTATGACATTATAAAGCTAATTTTGTGAATAAACAGTTGCCTATTTACACATTCAGCACATCCAGCAACTACAGAGCAGCCTTAGCATGAAGTCCAATATTCACTTTCTTTGTATCTCCGGTTTTATCTCCACCAACTCCTGAGTTGTCTCTTCAGCTGCTAAATGCTCCATTATGTTCAATAGCTAGTCTCTAACTATATCTGTCGCCTGCTGGGCAGTGGGTTTATCAGAGCTTTTTTATCAGATTTTTTGGGTCAAAGGATCAGTTCACCCAAATTACACACACACACACACACACACACACACACACACACACACACACACACACACACACACACACACACACACACACACACACACACACACACACACACACACAAACACACACACACACACACACACACACACACACACACACACACACACACACACACACAGAAACATATTTTCACAGCACTGGAGATTTTGTTTTGTTTTGTTAAATGATATTCAAAAAAATCAACAGTAACATGTCTTACTGTAAAACAGTGTCCTGAGTTGATCATGACAAACCACAGACTTCACTGTGGACAGTTTTGTTTCTTTCCCCTAGAGTTAATTGAGAAAATTTGTTTTTGGTATTATGGGTGAACTGACCTGAAGGTACAGGGAAATTGTTGTCATGAGAAAATAACATTGAATGAAGTGAAACATGTTATTTAAGCTGACGACAACTATGGTCATTACTGTGCAAGCAATAAAACCTTGACATGTAGAAAGCCAATCAGACTAATTTATCAAAACACCTCTTCAACAAGCATAAGCTTGCAGAGAAGCAATATTTTCAGCTTTGCCTACACTATCTTATCCAGGCTATGTGTTAACCATCATAAGCTTGTTAGGCTTATAGCATATTTCTACGAACAAGCTACAATCAAGGCGGACTGTGTGTAGCCTAGTTTGCCACGTATCTTAAAACCGAATAAGTTCTTGTAGATTTTCTGGTGGTGATC
Source organism: Xiphias gladius (assembly GCF_016859285.1). Lineage (NCBI taxonomy): Eukaryota > Metazoa > Chordata > Actinopteri > Istiophoriformes > Xiphiidae > Xiphias > Xiphias gladius. The sequence goes on from NC_053402.1 coordinate 3,275,531, forward strand.
TATAAGGACACTCAAGCTTTCTGGCTCTGATTAAACCTCATATATAAGAACTATGGCCAGCCCCTTAAAATTGATTCAGATCTAATAACTATAAATCCTGTTTTTCCCCAGTTTTTATTTTAAATAGTTGTTTGTCATTCAATTTGTAATACTCTGAGCCTTTTAAACAATTTTGACTGTTGGGGTTGGTGGGTGCTACAGCTAAATACAACTGTGCATCATCAACATAGCTATGGAATGTCACACCATGTTTTGTGTTTTGGCCCAGTGGGGGCATGTACAGTGAGACAAGTTTGAAGAAGTTTGACAGTTTCTCAAAGCAGGAAAAGCACAGGTGTAACAAGTAAAATTATAAGTAAAATATATTTGTGCTTGTGTGATCAAGTGCATTAATGTTTATGTGCAACAAACACACACACATATATATTATAATATATATATATATATATATATATATATATATATATTTATACATATATATGTGTGTGTGCGTGTGCGTGCGTGTGTGTGTGTGTGTGTGTGTGTGTATGTGTGTGTGTGTGTGTGTCATCAGACAGAACGATCAAGTCTTCCTTTAATCCTCAGGGGATACATCAAGTCCCACAGCTTATTATCATGGTCTAATTTAACACTGCTATCTAGAGCTGCCCTGGATACACACACACACACACACACGCACGCACGCACGCACGCACGCACGCACACACACACGTTCTTTAACATTTTATAGTGTTAGAGAGTTATTAAAAGCAGAAACAAAAGGATACACAGCAAAAACATTCTTTCATTTAACTTTACTACTTGCCTTGGATGCTGCCCCTTTTTAAAAAAAAAAATCTCATTCCTTTTTTGGTCAGTATTAAAGTATAATACACACATACATGTGACATATCTGCAGTATCACTCACCCTTTGAGTTATTTTATTTTCGTATTTTTGCAGTTTCTTTATGCAGGGAAGTTACCTCTGCTTATCTTTTTCTGTCATATATCTGAATAACACAACCCCTTCAGAGTTATGAGTCTGAAGGGGTTACAAATGTTATTTAAAAGGGAGATGTGGACAATAATTACATTTACATTTATTTATTTGGAAGGTGCTTTTGTCCAAAGCAACGTACAAATAAGGTCACCTGCACTTGAAAGTACGTTACAAGTACTTTATCCCCATCAAGGGCAGTTAACATATCCTTGAATCCCTTGACACAAAATACAGATTGAAACAATTCTATTTCAAGTTGCAGCAATTGTTCAGTCAAAAATTATTCACTGTGACTGCAACTACATAAAAAAAAAATGTCTCAGTGTACAGCAACTGCACTGCTCAGAGAAAAGGAACAGGAGCCTAACAAGCCACAAGTTTAAATAACAGCAGAAGGAAGCATATTGCTTATGTTTGTCATATGACAATGCTGTGAGGAAAAGAAAAACCTCATACTCAGCACTAATTCAACCTGCCAGCCGTTACTTTTCTCCGGTGGTGGACTTAAACTGTACATCATTAACTAGACACCAAGTTAAGCTGAAGGGACATACAGCATGATACAACTTGACATCAGAGCATCAGCTGTGACACACAGACTAAACTTTATTCATGTTTTCCCTGAAACGCAACTGACTAAATTGGACTTCAGTGAAATAAATTCAGTGCTAGCAGTGCAGTCATCACAGGTAAGTCATTTACATTCTCTGTCCCTGCTGCTGTTTCTGTGACCCTGTAGGAGTTGATTTGTTTCTACTGTGTCACTGTATGTGGCCTCTGCATTGTGGATTGTTTTTTTTTTTTTTTTTTTTTTAATTGCATGCTTTGTATCGGTGCATATAGTTTAACTTTAATGCTGCAGCAGCTGTGTCTGCCAACTGCATTTGGTTATGCATGGTTGTTAGGGAGTGCCAGGCTGTTGCCATGCCCTCCGTCAGATTTTATGATTTTATTTTCAGTTTGTTCACACTGGTGCCCGTACTGGTGTTTTAACAAGTAATATTATGGTAATAGCTGACGATTTTTGCAAAAAAACTGTACCCAAGGATCTTGGGGGTAGGTCTACTGATTTCCTCTGTGCCCACCAACAACACGATTTCTGGCTGAACTACTGTCTGTGCATAAGAGTTGTAACCACGGTAATGTGAACAAATTCAGTAACCAGAGCTAAATGCTAACATCAACATGATATCGTGCAAACTAACAATAGCAATAGTAATGTTTTATGAATTGGTCCCGGTTTTGTTTGTACACACGCACAGGATGCACAGACGTGTCCATGTGCATGCAGGTGACGAGATACACATTCCTGCAAAACACCTTTGATTATAATATCACCTTAGTTCCTCTATGGCTCCCACCACCATTACTACGGCAGCTTTAAATCTTGGTCACTTGAAAATAAACTCAGTTAAAAAACACCAACTCACTGATGCTGTTGCTCTTCTGGGGAGGACAGTATCTTCCAAGAAAACACGTCTGGCTTGCTTCCATGCTAACATTTGCTTAATTAGCACTTAAACAGAAAGTACAGCTAAGGCTGAAGGGAATATCATTAACTTTGTATATTAATTTAGTCATAAACCAAAGTAGTGGCCTTTGTGACATCTGTCTTTTCTCTGCACATGTTAATTTTGTCTTTAAACATAGATTATCAAACAATGCAGCTGTGATTTGGTACATCAGCATTCTGTTTCTGTGGTCAGATCGCATATGAGCTCTTTCTGTGGGAATCACCTTCTATCAGTCTGGCTGGTGAGTCTGTCTGCTCTGCCAGACACTCTGGTAGCTAGCCAGCCATCATTTGGCATCATAGTTGACTGGTAAAATAATGTGATTGTCTGACTGGTTGAAATGAGGGCTTTAGCTACCAATATGGCCAGCTCAGGGTTAAACTGTGCAACCCCTCATGAAGACTGAGACATATGGATTTTCCCAGTGAAGACAAAGCACCAACAATACAATATATAACAACCAGAGTAAAATAAACAGAAGTGTATCTCAATCAGGGATCTGTATCATGAAGTAAGATTAGTACAAGAGTACAAGAGTTTAAAATAAAGTGAAGAAATAATGATCAGGAGAATCGTTTTGCTTTAATAATTATGTCAGACAGAAAAAAATGTTTTTACATAAAGATTTGTCCAGCCTGGGTTTAAAGTTAAAGTCCTTAACATTCTCATGATTTTATACAGATGGTCAGGATTTGGCAGCAATAGCCATTAAATGTATTTACTTTCAGTAATTATTTCTCCATACAGTACTTCATTGTTATGGGGTCTGCCATTCCCGTGCTGGATTCAAATTGCATTCACATATGAGAGATTGACAGGAAAAGGTAAACCAGCGTTACTGTGTAGTTTATCTCACTGATATTAGCCTCACTGTTTTCTGTTCACACTCCTGCAGTCATATCAGAGCTGCATTAAGCTAACTAATTGAGCATTGCTAATGCTCACCCAACATTTCCTTCTGCTGCTGCATCATATTAAATGCATACCATTGGCAAAACAATGGCTGGCTTTTATTGTGAAGCAGTCACAGGAAATGTGATATATTTGTCACAGTGGTTAGCACTGGTCGCCATCATATATCAAAAAAGCGTTCACCAACTCTTTTTACTGTGTCCTGCTTTTGAGTGGAAAACTACTTGCACTGTCTGTGTAACAAATAGAAGGAATGAAAGGAAATAATTTTTGTATTTTTTTTAATGGTATGTGTTGTATTGTAATCTGTATTAATTTCGCCAAAATCCTTCACTTGTTCAACTAGTTCTAAGTTACCATTGTTGGCAATGGGTGTACTGCATTAGTTATGCTATTGCTTGAGCTAGCTAAACACAGTTTTCCTCTCTGTGTGTGTGCGTGTATGTTCTGGTATTTGCCATATCTTCTTGTGGGATATACGCTCAAGCTCGTTTCTTTTTTTCATTTTAGGCATTTTGTTGGGGGGATAAAATGCATATGATGGTGTTTCGCTCTCCTTTTGGACTAAATACAGGTATGTGTATGTGCTGTACTCATATTACCACGTTCAGTAGGTGTATTGTTCATTTCAGGCTTATTGTAGTGGGTGGCTGTGGTGTGAAATGGTCCTCATTGCAGCAGTGGGAGCCTATAAAATTTTCTTTTTGTTTTATGGAATATATACTTTTGTGTGTGTGTGTGTGTGTGTCAGTTGATTTCAAATTTGCACACAACAAAATGATGTTCATTTGGGCTAGGCCTGAAGTCAATTGTGTTAACAACATAACTGAATGTAATGTAATTAGAGACACATTTGTTGTTTATTTATGTTTTATTGTATCTTATTTTATTCATAAATATTTTGAGTTAGTCTCAAGTTAGGTTGGTCTGCACTGAGCTCGACTGCAACAGGCATGTTGTTGGGAGGATAAAATGCATATGGCGTTGTTTCGCTCTCTTTTTGGATTCAAGACGCACCACAGGACTAAACCTGAGTTTGATGTTTTTAGTTACAACTTTAACCTCCAAGTAATAGTTATTTACAATGTTGATGATCAAGCTTGATTTTATACATTTTATTTTTAATTTGTATACACAAATTAAAAATACATATATGTTACATATTAAAATAATACATCTAGAATATAGAATTCATTTTCTCATATTTTATCATTAATATTTAATTAAGAAATTGGTTAAATTACAGCTATTCCTACATGTGCCCTCAGCTTTTGTCTGAACAACGATACAAAGGTGAAGTCTGTACGGTTTTGGAAGAGATTGTGTCACTACACCCTTTGAAAAATTATTATGACAATACTGTACTGCAGAAAGTAGTACTGTATATTGCATAATGGTGAGAAAAAGGCCAATAACAAAGGAAGACAGACTGGTTGGTCGGGGCTTCGTCCTACAGCAAGATAATGACCCAAAACATTAGTAGAAAATAACTAAGTGGTATTGTTTATATTTTCTCCTTTTATTGTTCCATTATGTTCAATTTTCCCAGCTGCAGTCACCACTGAATGGTTTTCAGAGAAGAGAAGAGAAGAAAAGATATGAAAATGTAACAAAAAAAGTAAAAAAAAACCAAAACAAAACTATGAACAAATCATTCTTCCTATCCAGGTTCTATTTGCTATTTAAACTGCAAGACACAAGCAACACTGGTTCATCCTACTCTCTCGTCGTCCCTCTAACTACTTTCCTTCACACCTCCCTGCTCCGTCCTCTCCATTGTATTCCCTCAATTCTGTCAGTCATACAAAGTGACCTAAATCTCTTTCCTTACTTCCTCCCCTGGACAATCTCCTCTCGTTCTTTAGCTTTCTCTCTTTATCTTCTTGATCACTGACTATACCTTCTCCCTCCTGTCTCTGCTATTTTCCCTTATATTTCTGTCACCTTTCTCCTTCATTTGTGGTCTTCCCTTTTATGTTGTCTCTTGGTATCCTTAGATCTCTCACTGTTAAATCATTTTTTTTGGTTGATTTGTTTCTTTCTCAATTCTTTCTGTCTTTCTTTCTTTCTAGCTTTTTCTTCGGTTGTGCATCTCACAAGTTTTGCTCACAGCAACCCTGTTTGCAGTTTGACACGGCATCTATTTTCAGCAAAAAAGCTGCCTAGCACCAACTAGCAGACAGACAATGTTAGCAATTAGCTGGTGAACATAGTGGAGCATTTAGCATCCAATCACCTAGAGTGAAAACTTCCAATCATCAGAAGAACAGAAATATGACTAACAATGAATGCTAATGTTGTTCCATGTGTGCTGGATGTTCAAATAGGCAATTATTTGCTAACAAATTTGCCAAAACTGATGAGGCAACACATTGTGACCACCCCTGCTGTTGGTCCTTGGCGTGCCACCAAAAAAGTTCTGGCCCACCAAAGCAGGACCACAAGACCTCTGAAGGACACCTGTAGTATCTGGCACAAAGAAGTTAACAGCATATTAAGTCCTGTAACTTGTTAAGTGGAACCGCCATGGATCAGACTTCTTCAAGCACATTCCCCAAAACCCTGCTGTTGGTCTGTGGTTTGCATCTCTTATATCCCAGACCTTGACGTTAGCCGTTGTTACGAGATAATCGACATCACGAGTCATGTGGTTTTTGCTTGTAGTAGAGTTCTTGTTCACGAAAGTGGCCAAAAATCAGTAATTGCAAATTCAATATATATTATCATTCAAAAAAATAACTAACCACCATGAAACAGGAGAGAGACAAAGTTAATGACTAGCTGGTGAAGAGGGTTAAACAGAAGGTTGAAATAGGCTTGCACTAACATGGTAGCTATAACAATTGCATATTGTGATAAAATCCAAGGGCTGGGTGTCTGTTAGCTTTTCTGCCCCCCAGTGGCCAAAAATCCATCAAACCAGGTATAATGCTAAAACATTTTGCTGACATGCCACCACTCAGCTTTTGGCTAAAGTCTATACAAATCAGAGCGAACATTTACCAAAAGTCGTAAGGTTTTTAAAAGCATTTAAGTGGTCTGACACAGGTGTGTTTATGTCGGCACATTGCAAGGAATAACACTAGGGCATCATCTGGTGACATAGAAAATAGTCATTACCTTTATACTCAGGGGGTGGGATGTGGGGTGCAAATCAGCAAGGGAAAGAAATGTTAAGAAGTGATGAATGATAGAGGGAACGGAAGAAAAATAATTTTCTTTCAGTCAGAAAAGCAGTAGGACAGAATACGATTGCATGAAGGGGATGAAGCAAGAACAACTGCTCTCAGCTTGGGACAGAGGATCAAAAGCTAATTATTAGTCATTTAGCCTGGCTAGGCTCGAGATCTGCCCCCAAACTCATCACAAAGATCCCACGCTGACTGATGGGTAAATGGAGAAAGGGGTTGGAAGAAAAAGGGAGAGAAGACAACTAACAGATATACAGAAAGAGAAAGACAATGTAACCCTCTTCAGCTGGTGGATAGAATGTGAGGCAAACTACCATGAGTGTGAGCAAAAAAGACTAAAGGACTGTTCATATAGGACACAGAAGCTCATCAGCATTGTCTCCAACAAATTAAGTTGAAAGACTATTCATTTTTATTGCCAAATAAGTTTTGTAACAAAAAAGAATTGCTTGGGAAAGTTTTTTCGAGTGAAACATGTGCACTATTGATCTCCCACATGAAATTTGTTGGAAGATGGTTACGGTTAATGTTGGGTGAACAACGCACAGGACTTTCACACTGGAGCCCCGCTTCACATCCTGAATCCTGCATGTGGTTAGGTTTAGGAAACAAAAACATTTTGGTTAAAATTTGGGAAAGATTGCGGTTCTGGTTGGATGTTAATTAACTCGTATACATATATAATATATACATATATATTATACATACATATATATTATATATATATATATATATATATATACACATATGTAATGCAATTCAAACTATAAAACAACTCATGTTGTTCTAATGTTAGTTCATGTTAAGTTCTGAAGCTCTATAAAAAATTTAAACTTTACTTTTAGAAATTTTAGGTTGAATTATGTATATAAACATGATGTTTTTAAGGTAACAACTTTTAGTTTTTCCTCAGTTTTATTTGCGTTTGGAATTCCATTGTTACAATTTTTCTCACCATTATTCAATAACTTGACCTTTGTAAATGAAGTTAAGAAAACAAAATGTTCGGCAGTTAACTTCACTGCAAATATACAACATGCTTACAAACATAATGAAATACAAGCAGTATAAAGTATACAAATACAGCTTTCCGCGACCTTCAGAAAAACCTGTATCTTTTTCTGTAGTGATTTGATAATTTATTTAATATTTTACACTTTGGATCTCCATACTTTAACAAATATGATGGTGCTGAATCTTCATAAAATACTTTACTTGAGACTCAGTATTTTTGCACTTGCTTCCATCAAGTTGCAGGTATAGCTTTTAAAGTATTTCAAAAGTACATCAAGTAAATTTTGGTACGTTGGGATAGCTTGGATCCAGAGCAGTATATTATGCCCATCAGCGAAACACAACACCTTGAGACACTGAATCCCTCCAGGACTTTGATTCCCTCAACCTCGATGGCTGCATTCTTTGTGCCAGTTACATAGGCCAGTCACCAATGATGGAACTTATCATCTCTTGGATTACCTTGTAGAACAAATTCAATGAAAGGTTAGAGCAAAATAATTGTTAATATTTCATAAAATATAATTCAAGTTACTGACGAAACCTAAAGAAATAAGTCCATAAAGTGCCATATTGCATCTCCTCGCCTGCATGAGACATACTGAAGGAGATGCATCCTGAAACGAAGATTTAACTGCTTAAAATTAGTCAACTGGATTCAAATCAATAAGAAATTATCAAACCTTTAGAACACACAATGTAGGAGACTAGATGAAAATTTTTTTTTTTAAAAAGTATATAACTGGTTTCTTTAAGCAAAGTTAGCTACAGTAGATTCCATCAATGTTTGAGGATGTAATTAACATTGCTACCAAAGTCACAGGGAGAACATGCACAAATACGTGTCTTTGGAAATAAATTGTTTGAAAATGAGATGACACTCACCTTTAGTGTGTTTATGAAATGTCCGCTGAATCTGTGCACTGTCTGTGTTTGTTTATTATATAAAGACTGAGAAACATTAACTCATCAAACAAATTTCATCTAAATCTAACAACCCAGTGTCAAAGTCCTGTGCATTTCATGTTGCCAGTAAATGTAAACCAGTAAGCAATTACATTCCCTTCAAAGTAAACTTGGCATTGTGTTGTTTAATTTGTAAAACTTTTAGAAAATAAGAAAAGGATGGGATCTGTTGGACACTAATGTCTGTGTGAATGTCACCTATTACTGCAAAGGACAGTAGTACAAGTCAATATAAGTGAATAACTGTTCACATACTGTATGTGTTCCCACTTAGACCACCATTTTTGGTTAAAAATCTGACGGCAGCCGAAAGTGGACTGTTTAACACTGTTTACAACCTGATACTGGAGAAATTACATCATATTTTCTCGCCTGTTGCAGTGACGCAGCAATTGGGATGTCATCTCTTTCACTGCAGAACAGACACCACAGACACACACACACACACACACACACACACACACACACACACACACACACACACACACACACACACACACACACACACACACACACACACACACACACATATACATTGAAGTTTGAGTTCTGCCAGGTCAGTGAGAATCTAAGTGGACAGACTGTATGTGTATATGTGAGGGAGTGACAGATGAAAAAAAGACATAGCAGTAGAGGTTTAGGTAAGGAATAGCCCTTATGTGGTCTTAAAGCTGTGTGTTTTTTCAGACAAAAGGAAGTGGTGCAGTACATTACTCCTCAATGTGCTACAGTAACTGGGATGTCTCAGGATACCTCCCTGTGTGGATTTCCCTTTCTTCCCCTCTTGTTCCATTTAGTTTTATCTGTTTATACTCAATTATCACTCGCTCTTTATCTAGTTGTCTGTCTGGCTGCTTTCATCCTCACTGCAGTTCGTGTTTTTCTACATCCCTGAACCTGTTTGTTCTCTCATTTCTCTATCACTTCCTCTCTCCCTGTTCTTCACAGATGGTGACACGTAGGAGATGTCAAAGATCAGCTTCAACACAAAGAACAACACACTCCTGACAATTTTATAACAAATATTATCATGGATTTAAAGGAGCTTTGCAATCTGTAGTAGCCTCTTTAGGTCTAGGGTTCATCCAAGAGTTTGAGCAGTTTGAGCTCGCTTTTTCTTTCTCTTTCTCTTTAACATGTACTTATATATAACTGAGAAGCAACAGCATGACTGCTTTCAAGAGCAGACGGACACAAAAGTTCTTAGAGAGAGATTAGGATGTCAGATAGATGCAGCAAGGAGGAGGATATTGACTGCAAGCTTTTAACCCTGCCTTCCAGTGTGGCCATTTGGAACAGGTATAAACACTTTTGCTTTTAGATGTAGCTGGAAAACAAGTCGTTGTTTAAAGCATACTGAGAGGGTTGGCAACTAATGATTATTTTAATTAATTTCTCAATCAATCAAACACTTTATATGGTGAATGTCAGAAAATAATGAAAAATGTGCATCAAAATTTCATTAAGCCCATGTTGAGGTCTTCAAATGACTTTTTCTGTCCAAATAACAGATTTAAACCCAGCGATATTAAATTTACAACATAGAAGACTATGAAAAGCACGAAGTCCTCACATTTGAGAAGCTGGAGCCAGAGAAGTTTTTGTACTTTTGTTTAAAAAACTGACCCAACCATTAATCAATTATCAAAACTGTTTTCTGTCAATCGACAAATTGATTAATCAACGAATTGTTTCATCTTTAATACTGAAAAACTTACCAGTAGAAAAAAGCTGGCAGCTGTCACAGAGCCCTAGACCCTAAGGGGCCCCCAAAGCCCCACATTAATTGTGCATCAATTGTTTTGTGAGACTTTATTGCATATTCCTCAATAAATTTGTGTTTTACCAAATCACCACAAAGAGGGATCCATGAACTCTATTACATGACCCTTAGATATGTAACTCTAACAACAAGCAACCTCAAAAAAGATATCAGCAGAATCACAACAGAACACAAAGCAAATCAGTTTTCACCAAAGTGTATTATATTAAAATATCCTCAAGTCCAACCTACAATTCAAATAGAACAAAAGTGTCCGTATCTCAGTTCAAAATGTGAATGAATCAGTTTCTCAAAAAAAAAATCTCCTCTTCAGGATCCCAACAACCAACTCTCAGTTTAAACTCAAATGAAACTGTTGACCAACAAAAACAGAACTGAGTGAGCTCTCTGGCCTTTCCCTAGACCAGCTTTGCAAAAGCTCTAGAACACCAGGGTTACCTCCTAAAATCCCGCCAGTGTCAGCAGGGGTTGGGGAGCTGAGTAAAGCTGGCGAAAATTGAAAAAGCTAATCTTTTCTACAGTTTTTTTTTTTTGATACAAATCGAGTTTACGTTGGTATGTACTGCCTCCTGGAAATGATTCCTGCTGCCTGTGGACTTTGGAGAGACTTGCTGCTACGGTTTAGTGGTAAAGTTACACAACTCTTAATGCCTATTAGTGTTAATACTTGTTTTGCATTTTATTGCAATCATTTTATAATCTTCAGGTCATTTTTTATTTCTGCATGATACAACATACATACAAGTTGGTAGCGTTTTGTTTATTTACTGTAAAAATGCACACATAGCATCAACACAATTATCAAAGTAACACAAACACTTAATACTTAAAATACTCGATACATTTAGAGGTTTACACCTGGTAAATACCGACAAAAAATAACATCCAACCACTAGCGCTGAGCGGCGGTCTAGGCCTCTTCCTCCAGTGAATGAATGTGCACCATGGTAGTCTGAAGTTGGCATAGTTATTGCTGAGTTGTCACGAGAACGTTAAGGTGTGCGCGCGTGTGCTTGTGTTTCACAAGGGCTTAAAGGTGCAGATCGCCACAACATCATGTATCTGGTTTGTTTAATCTGTACAAAGTAGAAATGTAAAAATGACAATTTATGGTTTTAAGGGGGAGTTTAATAGCTGGAACTATGTCTTGTCAGGTTTGAGGTCGTTGAGACATGTACAGAGACCAAAACCAAAACCTGTGCTCACTGACTGTATCTGGCAACTTGTGCTGTAGCCTGAGACACTTCAGAAAGTACAGGGTGGATGAATAAACTGTTGTTCATCAAGAAAAAGTTCCAGCAAGTAACTCCCCCTAAAGCCGCACCCTGCTGTTTTTACATTTCTGTTTGTGTATGAAGAAAAACCACATGCGTTAATGGATGAACTTTGACATTTGACTAGGTTTTTTTTTTTAACTTTAGACGGAGCCAGGCTAGCTGTTTCCCCCTTACAGTCTTGCTAGGCTGAGCTGACCACGACGGACTCCAGCTCTGTACTTAACACACAGACAGTGAGACTGATTTCCATCTTCTCTTCTCATTCTTGGAAACAAAGGTATTCCCAAAATGTTAAACTTCTCCTTTTAAGACAACCAGGAACGATCACCGTAAACTGTAATAGTACTTTACAATGTGTTATTCTGTCTAACTCATCTATTTCTTAACAAATTTTCTAAAAATTAAGTACATATGATCTACATTAACAAATGTAACCTCTAACTATATATATATATATATATATATATATATATATATATATAGTTAGAAGTTACATCTATATATATAAATATATATATAGTGCACCTATAATATATATTATATATTCATCAAAGAAATGGCCTCAGACAGGTATAATAATAATTCCTTTAATGCCTCCTCTCTTCTCCTCTCCCTTCTTCGACCCTCTCTCCCTTCCTCCCTCCTCAGAGAGATGGACGGAGCAGTCTACTATATCCAACCAGCCTCAGCCTTGCATAAACCTCCCATATACTCTGATGGTAATTGCAATTCAGCCTTCATCAGATGTATGCGTAAGCAAAGCTGGACCACACTGAATTGGGAAGGAGGGTGGTGGAAGGAAGGAGGGAAGAGGAATGATTGGGTTCATTTGGATGAAAAACAATAGCGCTTTGATGTCTTTTCATTATAAATCAATTTATTGAATCCCATCTATCATAACGCATCTCCATAAGTCATAAATAAGCCCAGTCAGGAGTGGAGTTTTGATCTTGTTTCCTCTGTGTTGCAGTATGCTCAGGTGGTGTATGCTTGGAGAAGAACTAGCTTGCGCAGGAGCTCATTTAGGGGGGGAAAGATAAATATTTCTGGCTAACTTAATATGCTAAACAGAGACGGAGACGGCGTAGGACCGGTGGAGGGAGTTTCAAGCTAATATAATACCTGACGCTGCCGAACGAATAACCAGGGTGGAACAATAAGAAAGGAAGGCAGATGGAGGAGGAGGTGAGGTGCTATCACAAAGTGACAGGGATCTGGCACTGAGAGAACCACCCATCTGTACACTGGCTACAGTACTAAAACAGCCTCAAGTCACACAGCAACTGCCTGCAACTAAGTGTGTGTGTGTGCTTCTAGGTTGAGTCCCCTCGGTCAGTTTACACAACCCATAAAGGGCTTTTTTAAAGAAGATGTTCAGTATGTGTAATTGTAAGAGGAACAAAAAGGAGATTTTGAAAATAGGAGTCAGAAGAGGAAGTACACTCAGTACTACTCTTAACCAAGAAACAAAACAAAAATTCAAACAGGGATTTGACAAAAAAGCAGGAAACCCCAGAGAGAGACCTGAGAAATCAGAGCAGTATGTGAATGGTTTTCTTCCTTCTTCCTCCTCTGCTCTGTTGTAGCGCTGCTGCAGGTCACAGATTGCTGCAGTGCTTTACTCGGTGCAGAGGTAGCTCCGATACACTAAGAAAGAATGATGGAGCTCTGCCAAATAGTGCCCCCGTCTGCCAAAGAACAAAATCAGGGCCAAAAGTAGCTGGTGCCAAAAAGTGAGTACTGCATGTACCTGGGCATTAGAAACCGGCCAGTAGGGGCGCTGATACATACCCCACATCTCCCACACCACCACCACCTCCACAGATTAGAATTCTTAATTAATGCTTCACCACCACAACAATCAGAGTGGTGTCTAATCACAAGGCTATTCTGACAAAATTCATAATCTTTTTAAAAGTTTGATCCAAAGTGGATCCCTTTGACGATCAGGTGATAAAATGTTTGCAAAAATCAAGCTTTGCTGCATTTTTAGCCATTGTACATTTCTTGGAGTCGCTCTACATATATATTTATTTAAGAAGTATTTATGTTGCTATTTTCATATTTATTTGTATTACCTTTAAAGGGAGAATTGCCATATTATTGCCAGATTGGGGATAGCTGCATGGAAGGTGACTGGATGACTGGATGAAGCCTCCCACTGTCCACTACAATGATAGAAAGCTTGGCCCTACTTGCCTGCCCTGCATTGATGTTTTAAATGGCCAGTTAGATGAGATCGTCAACTGAGGAGAGCACTTTGCTAAGGTCATATATTGATCTCCTGTCTTTCCATGTGTGTGTTTGTGTCTGTTGGTATAACTATGTGGGCATTCTTGTGCTTGTGAGAAACAGGAACAGTCAAATTACCAATAGGGTAGTGAAATAAGTCAGATCCCAGCAGATTTCAGCGCAAATATACAGTAATTGTGTCTGTGTATGTGTGTTTGTGTGTACATGACTAATAATGAAAAAATTACAAAAGTGAGACTTAAAGTGAGAAAGTCTCTCCTTTTGTCTTAAAACTCTACAACAGCAAAGACATAACTGGTGCAGATACAAGACTGGAGATATAGCTCAACCACCAACCCACTGACCCACAGAAACACACTCTCACACATATCCAAGGAATACCGCAGAGCCCAAGAGACCAAGCAGCTGGTTGTGTTCCAACTCTGAATGGACAAGCGATGGATGGAGAGCAGGCTCAGCTGTCCAATAAACTGAGACTGCATTAGTCGTATGTTGATAAGGAGCCCTTGTGTTTGTTTGTATAATGACTGTTATGTAATGATCTTTTTCTAACCTTAACATCATCCACTGTGTTAGCTCAGCTTTCCCCCAAAATATCACTATTGGATTGTCAGATGGGATGGGAAGTGTCGGTGAACTGCCATCGTCAGGTCTCTCTACAGATGCTCTAGGGGGTTTAAGTCTGGGCTTTGGCTGGGCACTCAAGGACAGTCAGAGTCTTGTCCTGAAGCCCCTCCGGTATGGTCTTGGCTGTATGCTTCAAGTCATTGTTGTACTGTACCATCGCCACAGTCTCAAGTTGCGTGCACTCTGGAGCAGGTTTTCTTCAAGAACCTCTGGGTTTGGCTACATTCACCTTTTCCTCAATTCCAACCAGTCTCCCTGTCCCTGCTGCTGAGAAATACCACTATAGCCTTATGCTGTCTCAACCATGCTTCACTGTAGGGATGGTATTAGCCAGGTAATGAACAGTGACTGATGTTTGCCGGAAATGTTTGGAATTCTGCCCAAAGAGTTGAACTTTGTATCAGACCAGAGAATCTTTTTGCTCATGCTCTCAGAGTCCTTTGAATGCCGTTTGGAAAACTCCAAGTGGGCTGTCATATGCCTTTACTCAAAGTGGCTTCCATCTAGCTACTCTACCATAAAAGCACGATCGATGAAGTTCTGCTGAGATGGGGTTTTTGGTCACCTCTTTATGCTCTTCTTGTTAGTTCTCTTCTTAGTTTGGCCAAATGAAGTTCTGGTGGTTCAAAACATCACAATAATTTTGCAAATATTGACGCCACTGTGCTCCTTGGAAACTCAAAGCTTGATCTGTGCCTAGCCCCAATGTTATTGCAGAGGTTTACAGAGAGGGTTCCTTGGACTTCATGGCTTGGTTTTTGTCCTAACATGCAGTGTGAATTGTGATTACTGTGATTAAACTAATCTGACCATCTTGAAAGAAAAAGATAATGTGTAGTTTGAGTTGGGCATGGGTAGTTTTCAGTTGCCTCAACTTAGAGGAACAAAGAACTAAATCTTAACCATAGAGGTGACAGAAAACAGGAAATATATGAGTAATTTTTGTCGCACTTATTTGTAACAATTTTGGAAGGCACATACAAACAACTACACCCTGGCAATAAGAGCACCTAATGAGAAAAAGGGCTCATATGGGTCATTTCGGAAGGCAATCATAAATGGCCATTGTGGTCATTTAGGTTGAAGAACTTTTTTAAATTACTGAGAGTAATATAGTTGAGGCCAATTTGTGGCTTCACCGCAACAGCGGGGCCAGCACTATAAACGCAAAATGTCCGCAACTGACTGACTGACTGACTGACTGACTGAGTAAGTGAGTGAGTGCTGAATTTACACCATCAGTTGGCTGGCCAAGTGTTGGTATTTCCCCATTGGCCATTTCTCTTTCAAAATGAACTGGTGAAAACAACTTCTAATACGTCGGGTTTACAGGCAGTGTCACCGATTTAGCACCTTGATTTACTACGTTTAGCAAATTTTCTTCACAAAAGCACTTAGCGACAGATGGTTAGATTTTTGGACAAACCTTAGCTACTTTATGTAAAATCAGTCGCCAGTATTGTCAACGTAATGTTGGGCTTTCCCTCTGCAGCCACACCTCTCTCTGGTCTCATTCAATTGACTTCATGGCAGCTAACACAGACATGAATGAGCTTCTAACTTTCTCTCTGAGGTATCATTTTACAAGTAAATATAGCCTTAATCAGTAGGGCTGTAGTCAACCAAAGAAAATCTTGGTCAACTGAAATCGTAACTACCCATCAACCAATTGATTGGTTGCGGGGGAAAAAATCTCTAGATTAACTAAACTGTCCACAGTCCATTGAGAGCAGTCTACCAGGTAGCCTTTATTAGCCTAAATGATTTATAAATAAATATAAAAAGCAAGTATTTGCAGTATATTAAATCATTTTAAACTAATTATTTTATACTGCAATGATAAAAACAGAGCTGACCAGTGTACACCTGCCCATATTCATATGATTTCCGAAAATAGAACTATATCAACTGGTGATCCAAGCACAATAACTACTGAGGAATATGCACTCAAAGTCTCAAGCGTTAAACACGAAAGTGGACTGAGCATCCTAACACAGACAAGTTAGCCTACCATTTTTAGATGATATGTTGTGTTGGTTGTTGAGCAGTGACATGCAAATGGACCGCATTTCAGTCACTATTTCATACTTGTTCCATCGTCTGACAACATAAACAGAAAAACATGTAAATGAGATCAGCTTTATTCACAATTCAGCTGTATGAAATTACTGTATATGTGAGCACAGAGAGTAGGGGAGAAACAAACATATAATGGGTGGTCCAGCCATATACTAGGTTTTTACCTGGTCTTGTTTACCTGTTCACAGATTTTGACTACTCACAGATATAGTGGTATTCATATGTGTCAGCTAATACAAATCAAGGTTTCATAGGTTCATCTATGTATGGAAACATTGTTAATGTAATATAAATTAAAGAGGGGTCATCTCTGTTTCCATCATGCTGTAGCACATGTGTGATTTTCTTCTATTTTACTTCGCTTACACTTTCTTCCATTCCACCTGGACAGTTTAACAAGGTGACTTTTTCAGAACTAAAGGGATCTGTTTTGCACAGCACCTGCAATATGACAATTACTTCTGTATTTCATCAGCTCCACCAAGACACATCTCAGAATATGCGTATGTGTTTTACATCTTCCCCTTGTCTCCATAGCTATCTATGTTCAAGATCTCCACAAATTTTAACTTTGTCTTTCCCTCTCTTTCTCTTGCTCTTGTTGGTGTGAATCTACATTCCTGTGGTCTTGTGTTGAGGTTCACTGAGTCTGGCATCTAGACTTGTTAGCTAGGATGATTATGTCACTTGGTCGGTCCACCACTTTGGTCCAGACTGAAATATCTCAACAATTACTGATTGGATCCAATGAAATTTGAGACAGATATTCACTGTCCCCAGAGAAAAATCCTACTGATTTTGTTGATCCCTCTAGCTCTGGACTTAAGGCCAGGGATAACAGCATACACTTTCTGGCATTCTTTCCTTGAATTTGTTTGTTTGTCCACGCCTCATCCTAATTTTGATTCTAGTGGCAATAAGTGCTTGCTCACAAAGTGAATGAAACTTTTGTAGCAGCCTGAGGTTTTTGTTTGACCACTGAGCAATGTGTCGCACCACAAACTTCACCTCATAAGAAATCATTGAAAAGTACTAATCCTGGTTCCTACAGTGAAAATGAAGGTAAAGCCTCTAAAAATGTTCCTGGGTTTCTAAAAAAATTCCTGCAAAATAAACGGGCTACGAATCTTGTTGAAATGAACACCAGTCTGACATATCATGTGTATACAAACAAATGGAGACTGATCTGCAAAGTATTCCCCACAGATATTTGGTAAATGTTCAAAAACCATAATGAAAGATGTCCTTCCCTTTCTGGAAACACACACTGCAAACTAACCCACTGAGAAACAAATACACACAGAAGGTAAATAATGGAGGGAAGGATAGTGGTTGGATTAAGCCCCAAGGTCAGGACAGATTCTCTACAAATGGAGGAAGATGTCAGTTGTCTGCCACTGCATCAAAAAGCAAACTGCTCCGAGGTTTCTGGAGGACACGGGTGATTTGCATTAGTGAAAGAAGAGGAAGTGAATTGCATGGCTTTTTCTGTTCACAATTTTTCTGGTACACTTAGCCTTTCTGACGCAGTACAACTGCATCGTACGCTGATGTAAAGATATGCCTGGAGGTACATTAACTAGCTGGCTTCCTGTCTTTGACTTCATCCGGCTGCATGCTTTCTTCCTCCCTTTCTTTCTTCACCCTATCTTTCTTTCTTTCATTTTTTTTAATTTTACTTTTTATTCCTTTTCTTTCTTTATTTATTCCATGGCTTTCTTTCTTAATTCCTTTTCTTTAATTCTTTCTTCATTCATTTTCTTAAAAATGTTCCTCTCTCAAAAAGAGGGTATAGTGTTAGAAGGAGATATGTATGCCCATGTATTTCTGATTGTGTGTGTGTGTGCGTGCATGTGCATGCGTATGTGTGTGTGTGTGTGTCTTCATGCACAACTATAAGTCCCTTGAGTGATTTAAGAACAGAACAAGACCTCGGGGACGACAAGAATGAGAGCAGGATAATGGAATATGATATTATGCAGAGGAAGGAGTGAAAGAAAAAAGAAAGCAAGAAAGACAGAAAAAGAGAGAGGACCACCCAGCACAGTTCGCTAAGGTGAGGCACACAAACACATAGAAGTGCATTTTTTCTGCTTAATTCTCCTTTTCTCCCTGATCTCTGCAGTGCTCTACAATGATGTTAACATTTGTCCTTGCAAACTTGTTCCTTGCTTTTGCTGCATCTTCTCCTCTCCTCTCCTCTCCTCTCCTCCAAAATAAAAGTACCGTTCTTTCAGTCACAGCTTTGGGAATTCAACGGAGATCAAAAAATCTCAACCCCTGCAGGAAGCCAGGTCAAACAAAAATAGGCTCATGACTAAAAGACAGAGAGTTCATGGTTTATGAGCATATTCAAACATCTTGTGAGCCAAAGCCTTTTTTCCAGGAACCTATACCACACCACAGCTAAGAGGAGAGCCACTACGGGGTTCATCAGTCTAGTCTTCCGCATTGAAACGGATGCTTAGTAGGACTGAGGTAAGCTCACTGACCTGGTGAAACATGCCAATGTTTGGTTCCTTGTCGGTTATTTTAGGATGACTGTCCTGCTGCAGTGTCCTAAATAAAAGGGAAATGAGTCCCGCACTTTTCACCCAGTATGGATATGAACACCCTCAAACACCTTTAAAGTGGGAAGTGAGCACTTTAACTTCTTTGTTAATGTTTCATTTAGAGACTGTCTTCACCAGGACAAGCCAATGGCTGTGCTCAGACAGACTTTCACTCTGTGTGAAAAAAAAGGGGAAACAGTGCCATGTTTCACATGTCTCTGAGTTGTTAGCAGTTCTTTGCACATGGTTTAATCTCAAGAATTGATTGAGTTCCAGTATTCACAAAAAAGAAGATTAGAGAAGGAGAAAAAATTTGCACAAATTAGTGTAGCAGCACTTTGTTTTTTCTTCTTCCCTGTCCCATTAAACATTGCTAACCCATCAGATTTAGCTTGTGAATGTCTGGCGGGGCCCGGCCCCTAGATTGGGAACCCCTGGACTATAAACTAGCTAACTGAAAATTAAGTAGTAAGAAGTAGCTCTACCTCGAACAGCTAAACCAATAAAATGCTGCTTACACACTGATGCATCAATATTAACAATCTAATAATTTCATACAATGCTGCAAAAAAGTATTTGCACCCCTCCTGATTTCTTCTATTTCTGTATTTATAACAAAATTTAAAATAAAACAAAGGAAACCTGAGTAAATACAAAATACAGTTTTAAAATGAAAATGTTATTCATTGAAGCAAATATATCCAACACCAACTGGGCCTGTGCAAAAAAGTATTAATTACTAAATCCTCTAGTCTACCAAAACAAATATTGAGAAATTAGTTCAGCTGCATTAAACACACCGAAGCGTGATTACTGCCAGCCCTGTTCAATCTACAAATCAATTAAAACTAGAACTTTTTCAGCAATGTGAAGGTGGCTAAAAGGTCTCAGCAAGCAGCACACTATGCCATGATCAAAGGAAACGTCAAGAAGAAATGAGGAAGATGGCGATTGAGTCTGGGAAGGGTTACAAAGCCATTTCTAAGACTCCGGGACTCCAAAGAACCATAACGAAAGCCATTAACTCCAAATGGAGAAAACTTGGTACAGTAGTGAAGCTTTGCAGGAGTGGCCAACCTGCTAAATGTCCTCCAAGCGCACAGCATCAGCTCATCCAGGAAGTCACACAAGAACAAAGGAAAATGTGTTCATGACTCTATAATAGAAAGACACTAGGCAAAAATGCCATCCATTGGAGAGTTGCAAGGCAAAAGCCCTTCCCTACCTAACCAAGAAGAAAATGAAGGCTCATTTCAGTTTTGCCAAAACACGCCTTGATGACCCTCAAACCTTCTGGAAGAATGTTCTATAGACAGAGTCAAATATGAAACTGTTGGGAAGACAGAGCTCCCGTTCTATCTGGCAGAAACCAAACAGCATTGCACAATAAGAACAACATACTTACGGTCAAACACGTAGTGTAATGGTGTGGGGATTGATCATTTATTTGTTTCAATAAATGAAATTCCCTTTTAAAAACTGTATATTGTGTTTAATCAGGTTGCCTTTGTGTTAAGTTTTTTTGAAAGATCTGAAACCATTTAGTAGGAGATATATACAAAAATAGAAAAAAACAAAGAGGGGGGGCGAGTACACTTTCATGGCACTGTATGAGCCATTTTTTTGTAAAAAAAAAAAAAAAATTCTGTTGATACACTTAAGTACACATTGCTGATAATACTTCTGTACATTAATTCAAGATAAAAAACTGAATAAAGGACTTTTGAAGGTACATTTACATTGCTGTATTAGTATTATTACTGAAGTAAAGGAACTGTATACTTCTTCCACCACTGTTAAACACATTGGCCCACTACTTACTACTTTTACAATGCAAAAACTAATGATATTTCCATCAGCTTCAGCTATACTTTGTGTTTAGTGCTGATTAGCATGCTAAAATAAGATGGCGATAATGGCGAACATTTCCTGCTAAACATCAGCATGTTAGCACTGTCAGTGCAAGAATGTTGATGTTAGCATTTAGCTCAGAGCCCTGCTGCTTCTAAAGTATAGCCCCACAGAGCAGCTAGCATAGCTGTAGACGCTTTTATTGTTTTCATAAATTTGATTGCAACAATTTCAAATTTTTCGTGGCATAAATTTTAAAGGTCTGCTTTCAATGCTAAAATGTAAAATACACTACACACTTTTTATTCTCAGAGCAGCTGAGTGCAGTCTGATTGTGCGTGTGTTTGTAAAGCAGCGGTCAGCAACCTATTTCATCTCCATCATAAAATAACACACACATGCACCAAACCACTCTTTCGGCAGTTTGTGAAATAGTCAGGAAATTTAATCTACTGATTCGTGTACATGGACACAGATTTTA
The DNA here is from genome assembly GCF_016859285.1 of Xiphias gladius. Classification (NCBI taxonomy): domain Eukaryota; kingdom Metazoa; phylum Chordata; class Actinopteri; order Istiophoriformes; family Xiphiidae; genus Xiphias; species Xiphias gladius. The sequence goes on from NC_053402.1 coordinate 3,297,011, forward strand.
CATATTTTTTGTTACACTAAGCACCACTTTCCAACTAATGTATTTCAATTGGAAATGTATGTTTTGAAAGAATGAAGTGCTATATTCATTAACAGTAGCAGAGTCGCCGGGAAGTGGTTGGGGTTAATGGTGGGCATACAAAACGCACGACTGTCATACCAGAGACCAGGGCTTGCAGCCAGAGTCCTCTCAGTAGTTAGGTTTAGGCAACAAAGCACTTTGATTAAGGTTAGTGAAATATCGTTGTTTGGGTTAAATTTACATAAACACGTTTTGTCTGAAATCGCTGAACTTTTTCTGCATTAAACCAGACCACAATCATTCACTAACCTTAACCAAGCTCTGCGAGTGCCTAGACATAACCGTAGATAAGTGCAATAATGCTGTAGTCACCACAGGTCAATATTTTACTGTCTCGAAAAAAAATGGAAAATACCTGTCCACCTACACAAATCAGTATTTTATATTTTGTGGCTATTTCATGAACTGCCATGAGAGTGGGTTGCAAATACATTACTTTGAAAGTAATGCTGAGTGTCACGAAAAAAATGGAAAATTCGTGTGCATGGACACGAATCAATAGATTACATTCTGTGACTATTTCATGAACCGCCATGAGACTGGGTTGCATGCACACGGTCCCCCTGCCTCTTCACACACACTCATACACACACTTACAGAGATTCCTCGGTATATTACTCAAGTGAAAACATTAAAGCAGATAGATTTATAGAGGGCAAAATGGAACATCACTGGATATCAGTAGAGAAAGAAAAAAGTAAGAGAGGAATAAATAGGGGGAATGTAGACTGTAAAAAATGGAAGCAGAGAAAACCAGACATAAAAAGAGGACAGATTTCTTCATCTTCTTTCCCTTACAGAATTCCCAGCTGATGCTTATCCCTCCTTCATTTCTCACGAATTAATCCTCCCTTTACTTTCCTGTCTCATCTCCTTCTCCTCCTCATATTCATCTACTCATCCTCCAGCCTCTTCTCCTCTGTCTTTCTGTCTCTTTCTGAATGGTGTGTTACAGCACCATACTGCTGTCACTCTGCGATTCTACTTTTGTTCACTCACATCTTGTCCTGCAGTATACAAATATGTATACACAACCAATCAACACCGCAAACATAGGTGAAGGCTTTGCGGAAATCATCGTATTATCAATGCAGCGCATGAGGACTGACGGAAGAGGTTTATGACTGTGTGTTTGTGTGTGTGTGCTGGAGTACAGGGGCAAAACAGCAGACCTGGCAGTAATTTTAAAAGACAGAAGGTAAAATTGACTAAAATGGATCTTTCTCTCTCGCTCTCCTTTTTTCACGCCCCCCCATTGCTTTATGTCTTCCTCTTTTTCATTTTTTTCATGGGAGAAATGATCCATCTTTATTTAATGATCAAATGATAAGGAATCCCATATTGAAAAAGCTGATAATTCCCACATAGCACACAGTGCCTAAGCTCCTCAATGATCTTTCCTGGTTTTGCCTATTAGGCATATATTCTTATCTATCTACACTTTTTCGAAGAGTAAAAATATAGCATCAGTAAAACACAGCCTAAAAGGTAGTAGTTATTCATCCCTCTTGTTTCTTCTACGTGTCCTTTTTTTTTATTATCTTCCACTGTACATGTAAACAGCCTTTAAATGAATTGTTCGACACTGTGGGAAAATATTAGTGTTCTTGCCAAGAGTTAGATTAGAAGATTAATACCACTCTGATGTCTGAATGTTCATTTTGAAGCTACAGTCAGCAGCAGGTTAGTTTAGCATGGCATAAAGACAGGGGGTAAACAGCTAGCCAGACTCAGACTCAGGCTCTAACCTGTACAATAACCAAAGTATAAAAACCACACATTTTCTTTGAGGTCTTCATCAAACAGATTCAGTGAGAACAAGACTCCAGAAAGTGACTGCACACAGCCAAGAAATGGTTGATGCTGTTTTGAATAGAATCAGTCCCACTGTGGGTTAATCTTATTAAGAAAAAGAAAATCTGTGTATAAAGGTAACATTCTTGGTGCAAAGATTACCACCCAAATACTCATTATATCTCTGGGAGCAAACTGATCACGTACTAGTGGATTTCCCTCCAGTTTGCATCCAATACTCCCCATGCTTTGACTTGTAGCCATGCCAGCAGCTCTGTAAGGCTGTGTATAGGCAATATGTTGCTTTGAGCTAAATGATAACATTAGCACACTAACATGCCATGACATGATATTTTTTTATGTTGATATTTAGCAGGTATAATGTTTACCACGTTAACTGTCTTAGTTTCGCATGTTAGTGTGCTAACATTTGTATGGCTGAGGCTGATGGGAATGTGATTGGATTGCAGGTACTCGGTCATAAACCACATGAAATGAATGAAAATCTGACCTGATAATGTTGCTAGAGGAAAAGGATTATCAAAAGGATTCATTGTCTGGGGACTAGGAATGTCTGTACAAACTTTAACAACTATTTATCAAGTAGTTATAGATATTTCAGTCTGGACCAAAGTGGTGGACCGACTGAAGTTGACATCCCTAGAACCCCACTGCTTGGCTAAAAGGGGAACAGCTTTTTTCAAGTCTAGCTGTTTTAGCCATAATACCACAAACCCCATTGCTAATTCATTCTGTGCAGCCACACAGAAAAATTAAATTCAGTGAAAATTTAATTTGAAATTCTAGTTGAGATCCCAAAGTTTCCACAGATAAAGATATCTGAATATTTCATTTAGTTTGCACAGAATGTATCTATAATGAAGTTTTGGAGGAAGTTTACACAGAATATACTGTATGTGACAGAGTGTACTAAGAATGTTCTCCAATCTTTCAGCTAATTAAGGGGGAAAAAGGGGGGAAACTATATTAAACAGTATATCTAATGTTGATTTTGTTTAAGAAGCAACTGTATCACCACTTCAACAAGAGCAATTAAGTTCCATCAGTTCATGTCTTTAATAGCGTTAAATACAGCCGCTTAATTAAAATGTTTTAAGGCTTTTAAAGATGTATTAATAGTTTTTCATTCTTTTTTTTGTCTCTGTTTGTTTTTAAGCCACTGGGGATAAAAACCCACAGCAAGTCAAAAAATTACATAATTTGACACATACATACAAGCTGAAATGGCAAACATGTTTGCATACAATTTTCTATTTACATATTCAGCAGACACAGAGAAACATGATCATTGATTTGGAGTGGTGTTTGTGTCCACCTGATGAATGTAAGTCCAAAATTGCCTCAATTTTAGCCCCACCAACTGCTGAAGAGGAAAGTGCTTTCCTGCTGGAAACAAGAGTGGTGGAGAACTGAGATGGAACAAAAACAGATAGGTTGCAGTCCGTAGAACCAAAACAATGAGCTCAAAGATGCTAAAAAGGTCAGTAGAGCTCATGGGGAGGTGAGTTGGTGATAATTATGTGGCTGCTGTCACTAGAAGCAACCATACTCAAATTACACAGTCAGTTGATCCATTGTTAATGTAAAAAATATTAATCATCACAGCTTTAAATCCAACAGTGTTTTTGATTGCACTTTTGTTGAATTTTGTTCCGTCATTTTGTACTACACATCATCATTTTTGAAGGGATGGAAATCTTTTTTGAAATGAAATTCATTAAATATATTCCCTAAAAAGCAATACAGCTTTCTTTGAAGTGGCTCCGTAAACCCTAAGGCCCTGACAGCTCCTGTACACCTGCTGTAGCTACAGCACCCCCCGCAGGGTGCCTCCATGAACACTGCTGCAGGATGTTCGTCCTCATGGTAAGAGCCAAGGTATGTGTGTGTGTCTTTGTGTGTGTGTGAGACTGCACCAGGGGCTTGTCTCCATGAGCGTGCTTCAAAAGTGCTGTAATACCTCCACCCCCACTGGGGGGGACGAGGTGAGTGTGTGTGTGCATCAAAATGACAGAGTGAAAGAAGACTATATTTAGAGGGAAAGAAAGGAGTAGAGAAGGAATAATGGGAGCGAGAAAGAGAACCTCTAATGGGTTTTTGGCTACTAGAGGAGGAAGATTCAGAGAGAATGTGAGCTATGTCTCTGTTTGGTGCATCCAAGGCTGTATATTCATGTAGCCAATGTGAAAGCTATATTTTCATGTCTGCTCCCAGGCTGTGGCTCTACTGCTTCCCCAATCCCCCTAAGGGGGAATTGTTTAGAAAATCCTAAGATTACACCAATTAAATTCAGCTTACACAGCTTCTCTTGGCACATAATAAGAATATTTGAACTACTGTAAAAAAAATAATGCAGTTGTCACAGAAATAAGTTTCTTGTGTCTTTCCACATGTCAGTGCCAACTGTGTCAGGCCGTCATTTAACATTAACAAAGTGCCTTTATCATTTTTTTTAATAGCACCCAGAGAATGACTGTAGATTTGAGTGGGAGGTGCTCTCTCTATGGCTTGTAATTCTTCAATGTGGTATGTATGGCCAGAGGCTTTGTAGTGAGTGTTAAAGCGATACTGTTTGGTCAAACGACTATGAAAGGTTTCCTCTGGTCAATACCTTCCTTCTTCAAATGTCTTGTTTATCATTAATAAATAAAGTCACACTGACCAACGCGTGCATGTGTGTGTGTGAGTTGATATATAAGCACAGCTTTGCCTGTTATGTGTATGTGTGTATTTATCTGAAATTTGGGATGACACCTTTTTAGCTGTTACAGCTGTGGTTTGAGAAGACCAAGTTTAAGAAGACAGTATGCTGGAGTCCTCCTCTGATTAGCCTATACCTGCCTGAAAAAGACAAAAGGTTTGGTAGAACTTTTATGATCTGACCATTCTAGCTTTTATACTGACAGTATTAATCACGTTGGCGAGGTGTAGTGAGTGATTTCGGTGTGTGTAAGACCTCTACCCTGTCTCTTTGCATTTATCTTATAATCTCAAATATATTGTATATTTTCATGTAGATATACTTACAACTGTATACAAGTGTAAGTCAAATGATTTTTTTTTTATCACAAGAAGCCACACGGGTCATATCAAATACCATGGTGACCAAACCACTACAGCAGCCTGTGAGTAGACGGTGACAGTAACTGTACACGGCCAGGGGCCAGAATGATCTGCTATGCAGTGGTTCCAAACCTGTTTTTGCTTCACACCCTTTACAGAGAAACAATGCCTATTTACACCTCATCATAAGTAGGCCCCATATATTTATGTGCTGTGAGCATCAACCAAAGAATTATGTTTATAATATTATTATGTTTATATTTATTGGAATATTTAGGAATGTGCCACATGTTAAGAATTCAACTGAAATAATAAGTCTTATAACTAGACTTCGACACAGGCCCCCTTTAAAAGATAGGACCACAAGATTAATGTAGAGCCACCGTAAGGCTGTCATCATTTCAGTTAGTACTATGCTTTTCTCATGCAGATTACCAAACTAATTTACAAAGCATATTATCACAAACCAATTGCCACACATTGAAACTGGGCATCCAGGGGGTTTGGGATAAGACTGCCTTGGACAAGGCAAGCTCCACCTCATCACAGTGATGTGACTTGAGTCAGTCAAGCAGGATGATGACAGTGCTTAAACATTTCATCCTTCTACTTTCAACAGGCTGATATAATTTCCAAAATGATTTCAAGCCTAAAGTGCAACTGCCTTCTGTACACATTTCAGCCCTTCAGCACCACAATCTGAAAGTGCCAACAAACAATTGCTAGCAAAACAACTGCTCCCCAATCAAAACTGCTTTTTTTAGGTTAATTCAGCATTTCTTCACCTCCGGCTATGCTTTTACTTCATTGTCAGTACTTAGTGCCAGTGACCCAAATTAGCCACTTCAGCACTGGAGAGCAACACAGGGGAACAAACGGCACATATAAAGTATTTCATTTTTCATAGGACCGCTCTGTTAGCTGAAAGCTACACCCCATATCAGCTCTCTCAGCAATGTACAGCCCAGTGGCTCACTAACTGACAGGATTCATGCACTGTGAGCACTATACACATCAGGAATTCAACCAGGATCCTCCAACACCTAAAAGGGATCGAACAGCACCAAACTGAATTTACTGACTGAACCACATCTAGTCAATATTTTGAAGATACAAGATTTTTAAGGCCGATGCCCATTTCAGTATTTGTGGGTTTAAAAAAATCTGATAACAATATGCCATCCAATATAAATGTTTTAACAGAAAGACATAAAAAAGATTTTTATGTCTTTAAATGTCTTCACATTGGGGTAAAGTAAAGCACAGCTCACGTTTCTCTCTCGACCTCTAGCAAGAACAAGGCGTTATGTGTCATTCAGAGCCTCTCTTCTGATTAGCTGACAGTTTTGTCAGTGATGCAAAGCCAGGCCGACCACAGGTAACAGATTGTAGCCTACTACTGTAGCTTGGTAAAACTCACCAGTAAATGCAGATGGCAATAGTCAGTCAAAAACAGCATTAGTATAAATGAGCTAAAAAGACAATCAAATTCAGACTAAAATGCTCAGGCTGGATTTGGCGTGGTGCTTTACACTGGAGCTTTGGGCCTGGTCACAGTACAAACCCATGGATCATTTGGCGGCATCGTGGTTACTGTCCGCAGTGTTGCAGTGTCCAGGTCCAATGCAGAAGTGATGGAGCCCGCTGCCCCTGATTCCAGCTCACTCCCCTCAGCAGCTAGACCCTCAAGGCAGACCAGTACAGTGATAGTGTGCGTCAAGGCCAGCAAGGGTAGTGCGTGTGGCTGCAGAATCCAAGACCATGGGGGACATCAGGGAGGTGGGTGATCACGCAGTGGAAGACTGCATATGACAAATATGCTTTGCCTGGGCAGCAGCTACAGAGACAAAGCCGTCAAGCAGCTTATCCCTTTATTGGAACTCTGACTCCAAGCAGTGGATATTGTCCCTAACTTGTGAGTAAGCTAGTTTGAAGTCCACACAGCCATGATAATAACCGGTTTTCAGTCCAAGCGTAACTCAAACAACACGATTGATAAAATGGGAAATTCAAAACTGCAAGATAAGAGTAATCCAACAATCAGTAGACAAAATAGCGTTACAAAGATTAAAAGATGAAAAGATTGTTGGAGAAGCCAAACAAAACAAAATCAAAAAAAGTAATGTAAAAAAATAAAGCAGATTTCAGGTAAACACTTGGAGAAACCAAATCATGCAAGGTTTGATGATGAGCTGGGTGGGCTGTGTTGGGGGCATGGCTGAGAGAAGGGATTCTTTCGTTGTGACATCACAAAGTTACAGAAATCCTCACGGCTCATTTTTAGGCAGTTTCTGAATACGGGCTGTGTGCAGTTGTCTTGGGATTGAGCGTTTTGATACTTTCACAGTATTTATATAGCACCTAGACCTGCGTTATAATCAGAAAAGACATGGAAATCTCACTTTCTATCCAATTTGTATCAAATTCCAATACACGGACTCTAATGTTTAGCATTACATAATTTAGGCAAAATGACTGTAACACTATACGTTAACAGCTCATTAGCTAAATGGTAAATGGACTGCACTTGTATAGCGCTTTTTTAGTCCTACAGACCAATCAAAGCGCTTTATACTATTGCCAAATTCACCCATTCGCACACACATTCATACAGTGCTTTTTTTTCTATACATACAGCACTTTCTATAAACAAACACACACTTGCACACTGATGATACAGCAAAGACAATTTGGGGTTCAGTATCTTGCCCAAGGACACACTGCGACATGCGGACTGGAGGTGCCAGGGATGAAACCACATACCTTCCTGTTAGTGGAAGACCCGCTCTACCTCCTGAGCCACAGTAGCTGTCTTCTTCTGACAAGCCATGGCATTAGCTAGCTTCATGGCTTACTAATTTAGCAACAGATAAATTGTGTGTTTTATAGCTGCTGTCAGCGCTATACTGACAAGGGAGAAATGATAGGGCTGTTGTTCATTTACTGACCGGAAGTCTTACTGACTGTTTTACAAGTAAACATAAAATTGATTTTGTCAACGGACTATAGCCTATACCACACAACTACTTTGATCAGTTGCTAACAGTGAAGTTGCAGTGCTCTTTGGTGGAATAACTACATAATAGCGATACCAGTAATCAAGCACCTATCTTTGGCTTTCTAATTTCTTGTTTTTTCTGCATTTAAATCAGCAGATAAAATCTGTCCACCAATCTATTCGTTGGGCTCTAATTTCACCATGTTAGAAGATTTTCAAGGTGCTATCCCAATGTGACAAAAGGCATAAAATTTTTCTTCAATTGTGCTTATAACATGAAAATTAAGATATTCTAAGTTCTTCAAAGAGGCCCTCTAGGATGTCTTCAACTACGGTATGTTGTGATCGTGTTGCAATCTGGGGAATTCCTCTGCCCCACTTTTATTTTGAGTCTACTAATGCTGTTTCAAACTTATGTACATTGTACTTATGGTTTCTTGTACATTAGAAAAAACTTCCTGCCTGGAAAAAAAAATCAAAGAAAGAGTTAGAAATAACAAAGACTCTACAGTCATGCTGGCAGATCTGTGAGGCTGTACTAACTAGCATGCTAACATGCTCACAATGACAATGCTAACCTGCTCATTTTAAGCAGGTATAATGTTTACCATGTTTACCATCTCAGTTTAGCATGTTAGCATTATAAAATTCGCTAATAGCACTAAACACATAGTACAGCTGAGTCTGATGGGAATGTCATTAGTTTGGCAGGTATTTTGACATAAACCAAACTGCTGGACAGATTACAGTTTGAACTAATGATGGTTGCTCTATAGAAAGTGAAGGGATAACCAAAATTATTATAATTCATCTTAAGGGCTACATGAATGTGGGAACCAAATTTTAAGGCAGTCCAACAAATAGTTGTCAAGAAATTCTTTTTCAGAAAAAAAAAGTGTCAACTTCATGTTGGCACTACATGAAAGGTCAGTTTGTGCCAATCCCTCTGACAATTGCTGAGATATTTAAGTCTGGACCATATCAGTGGACTAACTAACCGACCAACATTGCCGTCTTTACAGCCACACAGCTAGCATAGCTATAAATAACATATAAAATCAAAATTTGGATACTAAGTGAAAGTTAAGATACAAAAAATAACATACTAAGTCATAATTTTGAGATACTAACTTAAAATGATTGGATAGCCTTTCCAAATTTTAACCAAGGTCAGATCATTTGATACTTGAGTCACAATTGAGAGCTTGAGATATGCAATATTTTGCTCTGGTCTTGTGAAGTGAAATGCTGATGAAGAAAACAAATTGGAAAACTTTATGATCTGAGACAAATCCAAAAGAAATGACTGACCTCATCAAAAAAAAAAAATCTCTTTTTACCTTTATTTGATAAGCGACCTCCTATAATAACGACTGTGGCATTTTTCTTACATTATGAAGCCATAAAAAGGGTACCCAGGGTCTGCCTGTGACTCCAGAGAAACCTTTTCGCATCCTGTTTCCTTTTCATTCTTTAAACCATCACCATTATCTTTCACTAATCTTAACCACATAGCATTAGTTGCCATAATCTTAACAAGAAATCAACTGAGAAGCAGCAACTCGTTATCCTAGAAGTTAAGGTCATATGGGGCGCAGCACATGATTTACATCCAGTACCAACGTTCAGTGTCAAAAAATGGTCTTTTTTCTAGAGTAGAACATATGCAGAAGCTTGATAAGTGAAAACAACAATTTGCAAAATCAACACTAGTAAACAGTGTTCAAAAACTGTGGCTGCATGCCTCCGAAACAAAGATAGTCTGTGTTAAAGTACAGATATACTCATGCATATAGAGCAGGTGCGGCAAATACTTCCAATTTCCAATTAATCTTCTTGTTTGCTGTTACCACGATCTGTTGCTAACCTTAACCATAAGGTATCTGGAGTGTGATATTGTAGAAAGAAAGGAATTTTAAAAGCACTGGCACTGAACTTTAAAAATGTTATAATTTGATGTGGTTTTGCAGAATCATCCAATAATTAGTTCTGGTGAAAGGGTTGCAAAGTCATGTCATTATTGATGGTTCAACCTTGAGCACTAATTAGTCTTAAAATGTGCACATCTGTTAGCATTTCTTGCATTCGTGAGAAATGCAGGGACAAGTAGAGAAGACAAGTCATCACACAGAAGATGGATTCCTTTGTTGATAATATCTTATGAACTGTCCAAAAAATGGCCAGCAACCAAGGTTCCTCTGAGATTGGAAGTTTAAGGCTTGTAATATTCTATATCTTTCTTACTGTCAACAAATCCCATGTGCAGAGCCAAACCAAACAAACAACTACTGTTTGTGTGTCAAAGCCGGTTATATCTTATTCCTCTGTGAAATAGAGCTATTTCCAAATAGCTCTATTGTTGTCCAAAATCTATAAAAACACATCAATGAACCACACTGTTACATTGAGTGATGTCCCTTCATTACCATGAACACACATACTGTAGTTAATTTTGACTCAGTCTCCCATACACCACCCTCCTGCCTCCAATACTCCCTAGAACACCAAATGTGGAATAGTTCTGGGATACCCCTGTTTGAGTAATGTTTGATAAAACTATAGTGGCCAACTGTTTTAGGAAATTGGTGAGGCTTTTTAGCAGGAACTATATATTTGGCACTTTTTTTTATAGATATGAGTCTTGGGTGTCACAGAAAGGGTAGAGAAGTAAGAATACTATATAGTTGGTTTTGATCTTTTCATGCGATTCGTTAACAAATACTGAAAGATGAGGAATAACGATTATTCTTTAAAGAGAGTTTCAGGAAGCTTTCTTGTTGCAATCTGAGCAGTTCCTTTTGTTTTTCTTCAAGGCCTGTTTGGCATTTAGAGTGTAAATACAGGCTCTAAAAAAGTGAGGAGGTACGGGTGGTCAAATGCAGACAGTATGGTAGAAGGAGATCAGCTACATTTGTCACCTCCTCCACACAGACACACACACACACACACACACTGCACAGCTCGTCACAGCAGATCATTTTGCAGTAATCTGCTGCATGTGTGAGTGTACTGTATATATCGAGGCTAGAGGCTTACTGCACATGCTGTTTTCTATGCTCAATTAGCTGCTTTTGCGCAAGTGTGTGAGTCTCAGCATCCAGCCAGTGTCTATGTGTGTGTGTGTGTGTGTGTAGTGTATGTGTGTAGGTATGTGTTCGCTGACTGTTATTGACCCCCTGCAAAGCGGGAGGACAGTGGAGATCACTCAGAGGTTAAATCCTTTATTTCTTGACATGTCATCAAATATAGTATGGTCTCCCTCTTTCTCTCTCTGTATCCTCTCCTCTAACATTCACCCTTCTCCCTCTCTCTCTCTCTGTCTCTCTCTCCTGCAATGGGTGACACATAGAGAAAGAAATCTCTGTCGCAGCATTATCCACAGAGGGGGAAGGGGGACCCTGGTGGATATAATGCCTATAGCGCAACAAAGCCACCAGAGAGGGAGGGGGAGAGAGAGGGGTGATAAAGATTTTAAAAACCAGGAAGAAAGACAATGAAAATGTCCAGAGAGATTGAGATAGGAAGAGAGATTCTGAAAGATTTTGAAACAACTAAAGTGTGTATGTGATTAACTGTTATCATCTGGTTGTCATTATTTTTGCTGCAGAAGTATCGAGATCGTACAGTGACATTACAATCTAGCGCTGTGCTCCATACTAAAGGTTGGAAGCAACGTACCCACTCTATAAATAATACTGGCTAAGTCATTGCTTTTGGGTGAATTGGTTAATAAACGGTGCCAATTTCCACCCACTGACCACCTGTCTCACCTTAGATCTTAAAGGAATAGTTCAAAATTTTGGGTATTACACCTCTTACAATTAATGAGGTTGATTTGGTCAAGTTTGCATTTGTACTACTAACACCCATAGTGGCAGAAGCTGGACAATTCATCCATTTATTCATTGCTACCTATTTTATCCATTACTTTTAGTTACAGTATACAACAACACTGAGCACACCCCTGTGCAATATCAAAAGAAACATTTAATGATTCAAAACTATGTCATCTCACAATAATTGTATTATTTTTCATTGTTGAATTGTAGGGCATTTGATCTTATGTATAATAAAAACAAAACAGGTTAGATAGACAACATTGAAAAAATCCTAGTCTGTGAAGTGAGCACACCTGTGACAGATGCAATGAAAGTGATTAGGCCTGTGATTTCCGATTAAGACCAGATGTATGAACAAGATTATAAAATATCGGTGAACACCACAGCTTCCTCAATTTTGGGCTGGGCTGTGTCTAATGAAATAAGGCTCCCTGTTAAGGAATCGCCTGAACAAGTAAAACACCGGATTTTGATACTTCATAAAGAAGGGAGAGGGTACAAGAGCATCAGTAGGCCACTGATTTTAAGCCGAAACACAAGCTGCAGCAGTACTATAGGAAGAGCCATACTGCCACTAACAGAAGGCGCACTGAAGAATTTTCCAACATGAGGATCCCAAACACACTGCAGAAATCACACAAGTATGTCCCCTGACTTAAATCCAATGGAACATCTTTGGAGTATTTTAAAGTGGAAGGTGGAGCAACAAACCCCTCCAGCAAAGAGCAGCTGAAAAGAATCATATGTGAAGAAGCAGAATATCTCTCCACAGATTCGTGAAGACTGTTATCATCCATAGCCCAGGGATCAATGCTCTCATCAAAAATAAAGGCAGACATACAATTTTTTTAAAAATAAAAGAAGGAAATCTTTTGTTGCAGTTGGTTCTTAAATATGGACCTTTCATTATAGTTTAATTAGTCAAATATTTCTGTTTTTCAGATTAATTGGCTTCACTCTTCTTGGGCTTTGGCTAAAAACAAATAAAATTTTATCTGTTTTTAGCCAAAACAAATACAAGGATTTGTATTTGTTTTGTATTTGAATGGATAGGATTTGTAATTACTTAACATTTTAGTGCTACTGACCAGGGGTGTACTCAGTTTTGTTGTATGCTCTAAGTATATCACCTGTTCAACCGTTACTTTTACTTAACTATTATAACTGTACATTAATTTTTAAAATTACAGGTTATCACTTAGTTTTACAATAATTCTAATAATAATAAACTTTATTCGTATAGCACCTATCATACAAACGATGCAGCTCAAAATGCTTCGCGATAAAAAAATTACATGCACCTAGTGCTTAACATGAAAATAGACATAGAATGAACATAAAAACAGGGATAAAATGCCATAATAAATGTAACATAGGACTGAAAATAAACCCATCGTGCCATTAGCTATATCACTTATCCTGTGAGGGGTCATGGGGAGGCTCGAGCCAATCCCAGTTGATATTGATATTATATTGAAATTTAGACTCGCCAGTGGACCTAACGCACATGTCTTTGGACTGTGAGAGGAAACCGGAGTACCCAGAGGAAGCCCACGCAGGCACAGGGAGAACATGCAAACTCCACAGAGAAAGGCCCCGGCCATACCAGGGTTCAAGCCCACAAAGTTTTGCTTTTGCAGCGACTCCACCACAGTGCTGCCCTTAATATAAAACCCACTTTATAATAATGATAAAAATAATATAAAGACAGATATGAAATTAGAATGTATAGAATGCTTTATAGAATATTTTAGCTAAATATTTTTGGCTGTTTAGAAATTACTTTTAGCTAACTATTTCCACCATTTGTGACTTACTTTTAGTCTGTGAAGATTCTCAGTCATCCAGGTCACGGTATTCTGTAAGTGCTATGCGAAAGCAGCTGGACTTGCTTGAAGTTCTTGAAGATGTTTCGCCTCTCATCCGAAAAGGCTTCTTCAGTTCTAACTGACTAGTGGAGAGTTCCAGGTAAATATCCTCCGGTGAGATCAGCAACGAAAGTGAGTCACTGAGGTCACATGATTCGTTGACCCTCCCGGTCATCATGTGAGTCGTTAGGATCACATGGGTCAAGGTGTGGATGGGTGCTAACACCTTGAGGGTTGTTAGCGTGACAAGTGAATCGTTCACCCACCCTGCCATCAAGTGATTGGATGTAAGTGCCTTCAGGTTGCTAGTGCTGGAATGGTAGGCCACCTGTAGCTTACATCGCTTGCATACAACTTTATCTCGAGGTTCCATCTACAGACTGAAATCCGAAGTATTTCCAAACAGGGCTTTTTAGATTTCTCAGAGTGCAAATAACTCTCTCTGTGGCCGAGTTGGGTTATGAACTCTCTGCCATCATTACCACACGGTAGTTGTTGAGTTACTCACTCGTTTCAGCTTGACCTACATTTAATTTTCAATCTATGAAAGTGACGTTGTGTGACTCATGTCTGTTATGCTGTGAATTCAGTGCAGCACCCCAAGTCCAAGCTAAAACTTGGACTAAGATCGAAGGCTTAGCTAAAACTAAGATCGAAGGCTGCTTGTTTTTCACAGTCAAATATTAATTTTCACAATCGAATGTCTGTTTTTTTGTTACACTTCAAATATATAAAACAAAATTAGAATATTCGTTGACAGCCCAAATACATATTTTTAAATAATTTTTCAAATTAGCTAAAATACTCCACAATCTCTCCATCTACTCCCAGCAACTACAGAAGTACCCTAGAACAAGGGTAGGAGGGTAAGTTTATTCGGTCAATCAAATGCAAGTTAATTGTATAAAAGGTGCTGTGTATGACTGGGGAAAATATTTGGTATGTTTAAATGCAAAGGGGAGATTAATGAATTCTGACAAGAAAAGGAGAAAAGAAAGAGGGAAGAGAGAATAAGTAAATAATAATAATAATAATAATAATAATAATAGTAATTATTATTATTATTATTATTATTATTGTTGTTGTTGTTGTTGTTGTTGTTGTTGTTGTTATTATAACAGTGAAATTGGGAGGTGGGCATGCCGAAGGGAAGGCAGTGGGGGGCAGGATGGCAGAGTCCACCCCTGAAATGTAATCATTTATCCATCATCATTTATCCATATTATTGTGAGTTATTGATTCTGAAAGAACTCGAGCGTTTTAGGAGCGTTATTGCAATGAAGAAGACCTTGACCTGTCAGAGGGGGACTAGTCCACTGTTTAACTCCCCCTGGACTTCCCCCAGACCTTTTGGAGGGAGCTGGTCCGTCATTAGTAGCGTTTGTTTATTTTGTTTTGTTACTCCAAACAACCAGCCTTTTTTTGTTTCTTTTCTTTCATTTTTTTCCCTTTTTTTTCCTTTTTTCTGTTTTGTTTGTAAAATGTAATTAATTATTTATATGTATTGTTATTTAATGATGATGGTAGGCTGCTCATAATACAGTTACAGTAATATTACTATTACTACCATCACCACCACGATCATCACCATTACAATCACCACTTTCACTTCTATACTAACAGCAATTATTTTATATTATATTTGTCTTATTATATATCACTAATAGTCACTCATCATCATCAGTTAATTCAGATTCTAAATGAGAGAGAGGGGGGAAATGTTAATAATAACAATAATAACAGGCCACAGCTACCAGTGGTAATAGTGCTAATAGTGGTACTGCCAGTAATAAGATATACAGTTAGGTACGTAAATATTTGGAGAATGACACCATTGTAATTTTGCCTCTGCACACCACCGCAATGGATTTGAAACGAAACCATCAAGTGTATACTTTCAGCTTTAATTCAAGGAGTTTAACAAAAATATCTCATGAACCGTTAAGGAATTACAGCCATTTTTATACATAGTCCTCATTTTCAGAGGCTCAAAAGCAATTGGACAAGTCAACATAATTATAAATATAAGGATTATTTTTAATACTTGGATGCAAATCCTCTGTAGTCAGTGACTAAGTCTGGAACCCTATGGACACCACCAACTTTTGTGTTTCCTCCCTTGAGATGTTTTGCCTTTACAGCAGCCACCTTCAGTTGCCGCTTGTTTGTAGGTCTTTTTGCCCTCAGTTTTGTCTTCCGTAAGTGAAAAGCATGCTCGATTGGATTGAGGTCAGGTGTCTGACTTGGCCATTGAAGAATATTCCATTTCTTTGCCTTGAGAAGCTCTTGGGTTGCTTTCGCAGTATGTTTTGGGTCATTATCCATCTGTACTGTGAAGCACTGTCCTAACAGTTTTGCAGAATTTGGCTGAATCTGAGCAGATAGTATAATTCTATTCATCCTGCTGCTTCTATCAGCAGTCACATTATCAATAAACACCAGTGACCGAGTTCCATTGGCAGCCATACATGCCCATGCCATAACACTACCTCCGCCATGTTTTACAGATGATGTGGTATAATTTGGATCATGAGCCGTTCCTTTCCCTCTCCATACTCTTCTCTTCCCATCATTATGGCACAAGTTAATCTTGTTTTTTTCTCTATCCAAAAAATCTTGCTACAGAGCTAGGCAGGCTTTTTCGAGGGTTTCTGGCATAGTAACTTACGTACTTAGAGCTTTCCACTTGTGATTGGATCACCTGAGATGCATGTTAATGCCTTCCTTTTCCCAAGTAATTGTACTACACATTTTTCAAAACTGTTTTCATTGATATTTTGGCCACTTGGGGGCAGTGTCACAAGCTGCAAACACAACATTTACATATTATCACAATAAAATGTTGCAGCAAATGATAGCAAACAGTTGCCTCTTTGCACATCCTGTGGAGCAACATTATCATTATCATTTGGAGTCCTGTTTGTGTCAGCCTGATGAGTCCAATATTCACCCTCCTTGGCTCTGTTTTGCTCTGCAACAACTCTTGAGACAAATAGATGTCTCTGTGGCTGTTAAATTCTCCACCTTGTTCCTCAGCTAGTCTCTAACTCTGTCTGTCTGCTCTTTGGTGCTGAGAAGGCAGTGTACAGTGGTTTTATCAGAGCTCTTTAGCTGAAAACAAATGCCTGCTGCTGTTGGAAACCAGGTTAATGAGAACAGAGCATGCGGGTTGTAAAACCAAAACAATAAGCTAAAAGAGGCTAAAACATTCTACCACTGAGGGGAATGGCAGAGTTGGTTATTATTCACCTCTATATTTATACATATTCATTCAATTCATTGTTAATATAAAAGATAGTGATTAGAGCAGCTTCAAGTAAACATAACATTTCTTGTGTAGTATTGTATATCCACCACTTTAAATGCTGATACCCATAAATCTTTTTGATTTTAACTCCAAAGAATGCTATGAATTTTATCTGTTTATTTGGTACTTTCTGCACCTTCTACATATGTGTCTAGCTTTATGGAATCTTTCGTTGATCCAATTATCTTATATTTTAATACAGATAATATATATTAAACTACCTAAGTGGTCAGTATTAATGAAGCTACCATATATGCTAACAGGACCGAAATTAGTTTATTTTCTGCCTGCCCATATGGCGGCTGTTAGAGGCTGTGACGTTACCTCCAGAGCCTAGTTGTTATACTCCAGCATGACATTACAGATAATATTGATGAACCCAAATAACTCTCATGTGCGATCAAGTCTCCGAAAATGAGGTCAAATGGCTTTCTCTAACAGTGCGACAGTGGACTTGTCTGTATTAGTACAGTTAGTGTGTGTATGTGTAGAGTCTAGGTGTGTATGTGTGTGTGTGTCATTGTGTCGGTATTTGTTTCTCTCCTTGAGGAACTGGGAATTGCCATTACACCCTGCTGCGTGAGGAGGGAGACAGATGCTGAAAGAAAGGAGGAATGTGTGTGTGGGACGGTTTTGCTTACAAAGGAACACCATTCAGCTGAGACATCCACCTGAATGAGGCAAGCTGAGACGTACGACACGATCGATAAACGGATACGAGCATCCCAGCCTGCCGAGCTCAGCAGAAAAAAAAAAGAGAGGCAGCGTTAACAAAAAAACAACAACAAAAACTCTGAATTTATTCCCCCACACTATCCCCCCTAACCTACACCCCCCTCGTGTCTCTGTGTTTCTATCCCTCCTTCTCTGCAGCAGACTTGCGCGCAGTCAGCTACTACGGGGACTGCAGTGTTACGCTATAGCACAAGCGGAGAGCGCGGTGCTGGCGGGGAGGGGGGCGAATAGCGATAATAAGCAATCCAGCACTCAGCACTGAAATCGTGGTAATAAAGCAGCACGAGCTGTCAGTGGTGATGACGGGGACAAAAAGGAATGGGGAGGAGGACTGTACATACTGTAGAGTAGAGGAGGCGGAAAACCTGATGCCTTTGCAAAGATGTTACACATACTTGATGAAGGAATTGAACTAGCGATCCGGTCCTTCAGTTTCCATTGCTTGCATGTCCTTCTTATTTACCCGAGACATAGGCAGGGACGATCTCCACCGAGCTAAAACCGAGCTGGCCACCTGACCTCTGCCTACCTGAGAACTGCTGCTGCCGCTGCACTGGCCTTCCCCCACCACCCCTTCCAACCTATCTTTATGTCACCGCGTTGGCACGGAAACTATTGACTGCAACATTTTCAAAGTCACCTCAGTTGTCATACTGATACCCCCCCCAACACCGTTCAATTTGTCTTTTTTTACTGTCACCCCCCTTTGGTTCTTCGATCTCTTGTTTGGCTGCCATTTAATTTTCTGACCTGTCCAGTTTTATGCATGAAAAAGCTGCACAAGGCAAGATTTTTGGGTCAAAGAACATCCAAGTTAAATGCATCTGCAGCAAAGAAGACTGTCCTAAATACTGCAGATTCACACTTGCTGTCACATTTTTCTGTATCTCTTATTCATTTAGTATAATTCGGTATAAAACAGAAATCTCAACTTTTTTTTGAGTACATCACCCCATGTGATGAGCTAACATGCTTCAGGGACCTAATGGAAAATACCAGCACCCCCAGCTGCACATTTGTAACTCCACCTTTACATGACAAGTACGTGTGCAAACATACATTCAAGGAATTTAGCCTGCTAAGAATATCTGCAAGCCAATTGTGGTTCTTCACTTTTGCTGTACGAAAATTGAAGTACTCATACACATGTTCTTTGTAAGGCTGACCTCGTTCTTTTTTCCCTCAAACTTTGTGTATTGATAGGGGTTAGGGATTCTTGTCCAGGATTAAATTAGCAGTTATAATGGGAAGGCAAGTGCTAGAGAAAATCATTTCTGGCACAGGCATATTTGAGACCCATACAAAAATCAACAAAATATCACAGAATCTGCTGCTAAAGTACAGACTGCTTGAAGATGTACTACTTCAAATGCACATTGGAAGAAAAAAACAGGGCATGTGATACATCAGTATCGCCGGATTCTCTGGACATCACCAGACCCAATGGACATCACCAGATGCATTTCAGCTGTATCAGTTGTCCATCTCAGGGCTGGCCATTCCTCTCCGCAGAACTTAGATAAAGTTTCATTATGCAAAAACCTAAAATACATTACATTTCAATGTTTTTTGTTTTTTTATCAACATTCTCTTTTCTACAATATCTACACATGGAAACTACAGTATGCTTAAAGTTAGGGAAAGATAATGGTTACAGTTAATAAAAATGCAAATGTAATCTGCAGGTCTGTCACAGCACACAAACTGCAGTCCCCTGCATGAAAGTCAGACATGCTATGCACCCATCGACACCCTTACTTTACACTTTGCTAAATAAAGGGCAAACTGCTTCCTGCATCTTTAACCTTGGCATTGGATATAAATGTCAGTTGCAGAATCATCCTATATGGACATAATCTCTAGGGATACTGGAGAGGAACATGCTTCTCCACACTGCATGTTTTTACACTTGTATGTATTTTGAGCATTACATTTACATCTTTTTTTTTTTCATTGCTAGCCCACCTTTCGTATAGTAGTTGGATCAACCATCAGCTTGCTTAAGTCTTAGCTCCACATGATGCATTGTTGTGATTTGGGTTGTGTGCCTGTCAGCTTTTCTGAGAACCTCTGCAATCTATAGTTACCTCTAATACTGTTCTTTGCGTAGACCCACAAAAATGTTCATGTGTATCTTTGTATAACCCCAGCTCCAGCTTCACATGTGTTTGATGGAACAGATGCACTTCAATTTTAATCAGTGGATCTAGTCACACATTGGCTCACACTTTCTCAGTTACTTTGACCCAATGCATTTTTTTGGGAGTCTGTTTTCTTCTGACTTACGCATGCAGCAATACTGATTTTGTACTGGGCTGTGAGTACTTTTCAAAATGCAGCCAAAGTATCACACTGACAGAGGACTCCTGGTGCTTCTAACCTGATGCTTTCACTACGCTGCCAGTGTAGAAAATGTGTAGAGTTGTGACAAGGATTGTCTAAAGGGCAGGATTTACTACAAAATGGATGCAGACTGTTCCTGTGTGCAGTCTTCTTGGTTGCAAATTTTGGGCCTCTGTGGATATTAGCTTGAATTATGCTTCTCTGGGCAGCACATAGGCAAATTTGCATGAGGGTCGCTCACAGATGTTTACATGGCGATCTCTTTTATATTCGTATGTAGTGCATTTATGTTTGTTTTCATCTCCTTTGCCTCCAGAAAGGAGTTGAATCAACCAATCAGTTTGCTTGAAACGCATGTCCACAAGACACGTTGTTTAGATTTCAAAGGTGTGTGTGTCAGCTTGTCAGCATTACCAATACAATCCATCTCTACATTGGTTTGCAGATATTTTTTTAATGGTTCTCCGGAAAATAATAATTCCAGCTTTAGGCAGATGGTTAAATGTACTTGACATCTATTCTCACATTTTGGGTGTAGCTCCTTGTATCTACAGTTTTGCATGTGCATGCATTTCTGCTATTGCCTGTGTGTATTCACACCTCCCTACAGTACATGTGCACATGTCTGATTGTATGTGCTTCTGTGTGTGTGTGTGTGTGTGTGTGTGTGTGTGTGTGTGTGTGTGTGTGTGTGTGTGTGTGTGTGTGGGTGTGTGTGTGTGAGAGAGAGAGAGAGAGAGAGGGAGTGAGAGAGAGTGTATGTGGTATCTGTGACTCTGACTGTGTGTCTTTGTCATAAGTCACAGAGAGTGACTGAGTCAATATGCTGTCTCAGTGCATATAGCAGAGTCCACAGAAAGTACACCTCAACACACAGTGATTCAAGTCAGCACTGGCCTCTTGCTCTGCAAATGGCCATAGATTTTTAGAGACATTAAGCAGAGGAAGGCAGAGGGAGATCCAGGTCAGAGGTGAGAACCCTAGAAACTTTTCATTTTCCTCCTGATTGCCAAGAACTGGCTATTTATTCTTTGGGTAACAGCAATTAACAGCACAAAATCATGAATTAAAGCACCAATCCTCTTCCTGTACAAAGAAAAGTGGCATAACTAAAAACAGTGATAACACTATGATTTTACACATATGGTATTGCAACTAGCCAGAGAGAACTATGATTCTGAACAATTCAGCAAAACCTCTGCCTGGTTTCAACAGTAACATTTTTTGATGTCCAATACCAAAGTTTTAAAAATTCTCACTCTCTACAATATCTGTGTATAGCAACTACAGTATTTAAAAGCTGAACATTAAAAGGAACTTTTTGGACTGAATACATGAGCAAAAAGATTGTTCTTGGAGTATTAATACAGTTGATTTTTGCAGAAATACACATATTGTGTGCAAAAACTAACCAAAACTCTAAGGTATATTCCATTCACTGACCCCCCCCAACTATGGTAGCAGTTTCCACAGCAAGTATAAAAAGCAGAACACTGGCTGAGCTGCTTTATTCTAGAGGGAATATAATCACAGTTATCAGGGTAGCTAATACCAAAATATTTTTGGTATCAAAAATTTAAAAATAAGTGACTAATGACTCTATCATTGGCAGACTCTACCCATACGAGGCCAGCTGGAGCCTCAGGTCCAGGAGGCTTGCACGTTACCCATGGTTCAAACTGGTAAGGCTTGGGACCTCTGATATCTACTGGCTCATTATTGTCAGGGATGAGGGGATATTGGTGGAGAAAGGTCTTCCACCTTGTATGATCCTAAGAGTGGTCACTATCCAAGCTATCCTAAAAGTGGCTGATGAGATAGTGATGTCACTGCATCAATATGTCCCTTTCTCTTGATGTGTAGAGAGCTGTGCCTGCAAAGGGAAAGCCAGACCTTACACTCACAGGGCAATACTGGTGACTCTCTTCTATGGAAAGTAGCTATGTTTTGTCCAAAAAAAAGTCACTACATCTGTCGCTAGGGGCACATTTGACAAGACGAGCAAAAGCGGATGGGGAAATTCTCAACAACTACTCAGTCACTCGGCATTCCTTTGACCAATGGTGCAACTTAATCACTTACTTACTAACTCACTCATTCACTCACTCAGTCATGGACTTTCACGTTTGTAAGGCTGACCTCGCTGTTGCAGTCCAGCCAAAAGAGATAAGCTAATACCAACGAGTTCTGATGGATGCTAGAGGAAAAGTACTGTTTTATGGCACAACAATGTTTGCTCCATCATGCGCCTAAATACACATATCCAAACACACATTCAAGTCTCCAGACTAACCAGTGCTACCAACTTTCTAAGTTGGTCGCAAAAAAAAGCCTGCAACCGAATCATGTGCTGGTGCGACCACTATCCCTGCCTGCACCTTCACTCTCATCATCAGTTGTGTCTGAGCTGGGACCTCTCGTTGGCTCTCCCTCTCCACCAGCCTCCTCCTCTCCCCCCGCATTTTAAAATAATCAGCTATAGGCTGCTTCATCTTTGGAATACAGTAACAGCTAAATGGATTGTTTCACGCGTTTCATCACTGATGATGAAACAGGGATGCAGGCAGGGAGAGACCAACTAAGCCAGTGGAAAAGAAGAAGTCCGTCTTTCAACAACAATGGCTATCACAGTACCCATCCCAGAGGGGCACCAAAACAGCCTAATGATCATCATGTACTTGCACGAATGCAACCACATGAAATTTTAACTCGCTCACCCTCAAAAAATGGTTGCATATGCAACCATTTTGGTCATAGTCCAAAATGGTTACATATGCGTAGTCTGGAGCTCTGTCACATGGTGTCTCTGTCCTATAAATGTATTCGCCAGCACCTGCCAGCACACATAAGACACACACTCATGAGTAAACACAAATACATTCAGGTGCCTTTATGCACGTGTTCAAATCCACACACACACACACACATACACACAAAAAAAAGCAACCTATCGGATAAAATGTGAGATTGCTGCTGCTTACAGGATTTTATTTCTGTTTGATCAATGGTATATTGGATAAAAGAGAAACCAGATGAATGGATGCAGAGCCACCTGCTACCCTTTAAATTTCCAATTTCATTGACTAAGTAATTAAGTTAATTATTGAACTGTAGCAACACTTACATTGAATGTGGACTGATCACGGAGAGAACTGGATCCCAAATTGGGGTAATGTTCAAACTGCTCAGTATTTTATCGGGGAAATGGTTTGGCACAAACATGTAGGCACTGGGGTGAGGGGCAGAAAGAGAGGGAGAAAGAGGGAGAAGGATGGACTTATGCACACTGAAAATGGGCATCAGTAGTGGCTAAATCTTCACACAACGATACCTATGTGAGAGATTAAAGGGAAAGAACAGCGGTGGGGTAAAAAAGCTGAGAGGAGCAAAGTGATGAACATGTATTTTCGTGTATTTTTGTGTACTTTTTGACAACCTTCCACTCCTCCAGAAAAGCTTAAGGAATAACTTTATGTGCAACAATGCGCAGTGGCCAAAACATTGCCAAACCTGGATATGCTAGCGGAGAAATAACAAGAAAGACAAAAGAAAAGAAAGAAAGAAAGAAAGATTTAGAGATATAGAATAGATTAGACACCTCTCTGGCCACTCACCCGAGCGTATTTGGACGAGTAGGGGTCCTCGAACAGTGCCCACATCTTGGGCTGCCACACCTCCCACCACGTCGCCCTGCGGCCGTCCTCCTGCATGCACAGCCGCTTCAGGTCGCCGTCTGCCCCGCCGGTGAGCGCCGGATCATCCTCGGGTGCGTCAGGCTCGGGGGTCTCGAAGCTGTCCAGGGCTTCCTCGGCGTCGCGGTGCTGCCGGTAGTTCATCCAGCAGCACGCCTCCACGTCCGTCTCATCAATGCCCCAGAAGGCGAGCTCTTCCTCGAAGAGTGGCCCACATACATCGTTGGGGCAGTGGAGTTTACCGGTGCGGTAGTAGTTGAGGATGAAGGCGAAAGTGGCCGGGTGGCGGTCGAAAAAGAACTCGTCAGACTTGGGGTCGTAGTCGAAGTTGCTATAGGCGTCGGGCTCAGTCAGCCAAGACAAGCGCGTCCCCGGTAGCGTCTTCAAGGTGCTCCGGTAGGTCTCGTGTCGGATCCCGCCGCAGTTGATCACGATCTTCTCGCTATCTGACGCCGAGCAAGTCATGGCTGCGCTGGAGCATGCTTCGGTCGGTGCGCCCGACTGCTGCTGCGGCTACTGCACTTCCCCATCTACCACCGGTGCCCGCTCTGTACGTTACTGTTATACCGTCCCGACAAGTAGTCACAGGATCAACTAAGAGGAGGAGAGAGCAGGACAGGAAGGAGGAGTGTGCCTGTTAGTTAGAGAGAGAGACGGAGAGAAATCGAGAGAGAGAGTCAGCAAGTGTGCGTATGACAGAGAGAGAGAGAATATGCGGGATGCGGATTTTATGAATCAATGGATTTGCCCTCTGAATGACTGACTGGCTGAATTTCTATTACAGGATCATCTTCACGTTATCAAGGTCAAAAACTACAATTTCTGTTTAACAAATTAATTCCCATTCCACTATCTTGGGTCTCTTGATTTTGCTACATGCGTAACTGCAAAGAAATTAGATTTATTGAACTGAGAAGCAGTTCGAGATAGAAAAGTAGGTGGTTGCACAGCGATAAAAGCAAACTACATAGTCAAAAGCATGGACACCTGCATCACACCTATATGTATTTGCTGAACCAAACCATGCGCATTAATGTGCTGCTCAAACAGCCTTTGGTTTGGACCTGGCTGCAGGAATTTGCTCCCATTCAGACACCAGAGCGTTAGCGATGTGCAACATGGATTTTAGGTGATAAGGCCTGGCTTGCAGTCCACGTTCCAGTTCATCCTAAAGGTGTTGGATGGGTTTGAGATCAGGCCTCCGTCTAGGTCAGTCAACCTCCTCCACACCAAACTTGGAAACCCATTTCTTTATGGAGTTGACTTTATGCACAGGGGCTCTTTCATGTTGAAACAGCAGTGTTGATCACTTTTAAGGCTTTTCTTTTGAAAGACTGTGAATGGAAAAATGTTTTTTTTTTTTTTCTTGGGCCAGTGGGCATCACATGACCTGCAATTCCATCTGTGGCCACAACGCCAAATTTGCCTCACAGCTGAATGTCCTATTTCCCAGTCATGATCAATCTTAGAATTTAAGAGTGTTAATTTCATGCAAAAATTTCCCAATGCAGTTCCTTACAGAGTGCATGCTGTTCAGAGCTTCATCAACTGTCTGTGATTCTCAAGATGATGCTGAATACATTTTTCAAGTACAAGTAACACGGTGCATTTAATTGTCTGTATGCCATGCATTACAAATACATA
Source organism: Xiphias gladius (assembly GCF_016859285.1). Lineage (NCBI taxonomy): Eukaryota > Metazoa > Chordata > Actinopteri > Istiophoriformes > Xiphiidae > Xiphias > Xiphias gladius. The sequence continues at coordinate 3,322,396 of NC_053402.1, forward strand.
AATCACAAAGTTTAACAGAATTGTTTTAACTTAAAATTTATCAGTTTGAAAAGGCTGCTTAATTTACTGTTCATTAAACTGTCAAACTTTTTAACTTGCTGCCTTTTATGATTCATGTTATTGGGTGGAAGGAAGTTTATCGAAGTAAACTTTGATTTTGGGTCTCTTTGTGGTTGTTTCATTTCTCTTTGTGGTGGTTTCCTGTCTCTTTATGGTTGTTTTGCATCTCTTTGTAGTGATTTTGGATTTCTTTTAGTTGTTTAGTTGTTTCTTCTTTCGGATGTCTTTGTGGTTGTTTTGCATCTGTTTGTAGTTGTTTGTGTTTCTGGTTGTTATGCATCCTTTGTGGTCGTTCTTGCCTCTGTGTGGTCATTTGTGTCTATTTGTGGTGGTTTTATGTTTGTATGTAGTCATTTGTTTGTCTTTGTGGTCATTTTGCATCTCATATGGTTGTTTTGCATCTTTTTGTAGTGATTTTTTTGTCTCTTTGTAGTCCTTTGATTAACTTTCCAACAAGAAATATTAAAAGTCACTTCAAACTCATAAGAGGCTCTGGCCCATGGGCATGTTCAGTAATCCCTCCATGTCGCCTCCTAAGAGTGAGTAGGAGACGCTTGGTAATCTATGATCATTTCTAAGAGCGTCTTAAATTACGGGGCTCTTGGGAAACATCTCTTAAGCTTAGGAGGGTTTGTTAAAATTGATTTTATGATAATCTTAATCTTCAAATGCCTTTTAGATGATTTTGGGACATGAGCAGCAGGACTCTATAAGTAGAAAACAGATGGAAAAAATTTTCCTGGTTAATAACTTTACTTAGACATACTAACATTAAAACGTGTTCAGATCTGCTCATTCTGTAAAACAGACCCTTTCTGAAAATTAAATTATTGATGTGATTATGTTTCAGCAGTTTTGTAAAAATGTTGTAGGTGACAAAAACATTGATCAAATATATGTAATTGAGTAAACATACATGTAAAAGATCTTAAAAGAAATGAAATACAAGTGCCAGTACCTTAACACTGTATTTAAGATTTGGTATGGTGTCCTGAATGAAAATGAGTCTCCTTTACTAACGCTCTAGTCTGTCCTCTCTCTCTCTCTCTCCACTGCATCACTCCCTTCCTCCACACTGTCTTTCAATCTGCTAAAACACTTGGCTCAATTAGAGCGGAGCAGTAGGGATATGATAGAGTGTTTCACGCCCACCACCCATTCTCTCTCTCTCCTTACCTTTCCAAGATAGTCCCTCCACCACCGGCAAGAGGGAGAGAATGAGGGAGAGAGAAGGAGAGAGAGGGAGGCCAGAAGCAGAACGAGTATTGCTGAGCTCCACAAAACAGGGAGAAAAGACTGCAGACCATCAGATCATTAGTGCTCTGCCATTTCCTCTCTCTCTCCCTTTTTCTCTCACACAGTGTATTCTCTCCATTTTTTTCTCTACCTCTCATTATCATCTCCTCTGTTTGTCCTCCCTCTCTCTCTCTAGTGCAGAGCTAATGTGCTGTGTTGGTCTGTTGAGAACAGTCTGCAGCATTGTTCTCTGCTGTATAGGGTCTACTGCAACGTCACAGGAACACACAAACACACACACACACACACACACACACACACACACACACACACACACACACACACACACACACACACACACACACACACACTATATAGGGTACTATGGCCTCAGTCAGTGGAATACCCTAAACCAGCCTCATACATCCAAACTCATGCATTGTCTAGGTGAGAACTCTGCTTGGAGTGAGGACCTTAACAATGGCCTGACCTGTTTTCTCCCCAGGGGGCCATAGGAGATACTGTATGAGATGAATTTAAGTCAAAAATCATACTTCTTCTCTGAGTCATAACTTAGTCAAATTTTAACACAGAGACACGAAACACATATTGATATCATTCAGTTTGACTACAACCTCTGGAGGAAACATTATTTCTGATGGCAATTTGAAATTATAGAATTATAGAAGCTTCAGAACTGGCCTGAGAATCATCTGGTTTTTAAGTTTTCTTCAGTATCAAAGTAATGCACTGATTGTTTTTTGCACATCCATGGGTAGACTGCAAACAGGAACTGCTAATAGCTAGTTCTGCATAGTTTGAATGGTGCCAATTTGCCAAAATGTAAACAATTATAGTTAAAAAGACATGGCTCAAAAGAGAATAGCAGTACCTACCTGTGGCTGACATTATAACAGCACATTTGATGAGCTTTTATGGGGTCTTGCTCTCATCATATTGGTGCCCCAAAAGGCCTATATGTTACTATTAGCATGTTTCCAACTATCAGATTAGCAAGAGCATTTTGGACTTCCTCCATTTTGACACAAAAGTCAAATTTCACACTGAGATGTTAAAATAGTAGACAAAGCAGCTCTTCCCATTGTGTCATTGTCATTAGTTCTGCAGATATTTGGTCATAAACTAACAGCCCAGTATCACAGAAATACATGCCCATTGGACAATTTTCACTCCACAATTTTGGTCCAATACCAACATATGGTGCTGGCGCAGGAAGCTGTGCGGCCTTTATATAGCAAAGTGGAAAGTAAAGGTGTGGTGGTTGGGGTTGTGGATAGGCATGTAGCATGTCAGAGTTTAATGAAGGTGACTGGAGTTTGCTTCCAGTCATACACCTGCAATTAATCTTTGCCTTTTTATTTACTGTAACCATGGTCTTTACCTAGTTGTAAACAAGTGTTTTAGTTGCTTAAACCTAACTATAGTTTATATTCCATAACCATGAGATTTCTTTGATATTAAAGGAACAGTTTGACATTTTGGGAAAAATGCTTATTATTTTTCTTGCAGAGTCAGATGAGAAAATTGATACCACTCTCATATACATACAATAAAAATGATGCTACAGCCAGCAGCTGGTTAGTCTGAGCCCAGCCAAGAAATCGTCTAGCACATTACAACTTGTAAAACCAAAACACGTCAGTTTTACACTCTGGTTTGTGTACATATTCAACAAACAAGATATGACAAGTTAATCAGTGCGCTTTAGAAGTAGGTGGATTTTGTTACCTTTGGACTGAGCCAGGGTAACTGTTTCCCCTGTTTCCATTCCTTGTGCTAAGCTTAGATAAGCCTATCAGCTAATGGTTGTAGCTTTATATTGAACAGATAAATGTGAGAGTGGTATCAATCTGCAGATGTATTTCCCAAAATATCAAAGTATTTTTTTTAAGCATAATGTACCTGCCATACACAGATACTGCAGAAAGTGAGAATTACAAACTCTAGCGCCATCATCAGGTTTTCATTTGTCCAGTACTTTGTTTATGACAAACTACCTGCACAACTAATGACATTTACATCAAGCTCAGTCCACAAGGCCAGAGTCTTTTTCTAACATGGACAGAGGTGACACATGACCACTTTCTGTGAAAAGGTCATGTTTTTTATTTTGGCTTTTTTCATATTTGTGTCTATTGAAGGAGCACATGCTTAGTTCAATGACCTTCAGGCTCATAAAGTGCTTTAAAAAACCCCATTGGATGAACTGAAAATGCAGTTTTAGGGTTTCTTAGTTGCCAAAAAACACACAGAAATATACTGTATAACTATATATTTGTTCATTTATTAACTTGTACTGACACTGCACTGTATGGTGATTTTATTTATTTATTTATTTTTTTGTTGCAGTAAAAACAGTCTCCTTTTTTTATCTCTACCTTGCTTGAGCTCGTGTCCCCCCTTTCTCCCTTCTCTCACTCCTCTGTCTTCTCTCACCTTCGTCCTGCTTCTCCTTCCAGTCTCTCAGCCCTCATCCTCTTTGCACTGGAGACTATATTCTCTGTCCCAATGTGAGACAATGTGATCACATGTGAAGATCAGCTGAGCTCCCTGGCCCTTATTTTCGCTCTCCTACCCAGTCTCTCTATTTCCTCATCTCCCTGGAGCAGCTTTTCTCTCCATCCTGGCCTCCCTTTCTACTTCTCCCCTGCTTATTGTTCCCCTCTTCTGCCCTCTAGACTTGGTCATTCAGTCAGCCACTTTGCTGGCATTGCTGTAGTGTTGAATAAAAACTCTTATTCTCTCTCTCTCTCTCTCTCTCTCTTTTTCTCTCGTCCTTTCTGTTGCTTTATATGTGCAGACATACTGCAATAAAGACAACTTGATAAAGGATAAATTAAACCAAAATAATAAATAAAGCATAAGAAATTGTATCAAAGTTTATCAATAAATTAATTATTTTAAATATGAGTAATTGGACAGTGACACAATTTTTGTAATTTGCCTCCGCCACCTCAATGGATTTAATATGAAGCCATCAAGATGGGATGCGGGGAGGTCATGCTTACTGAAGATGAAACTGAAGGCAGAAAGACCCAAAAACAAGCAGCAACTGAAGGGATCTACAGTAAAGGCCTGGCAAAGCATCTCAAGGGAGGAAACTCAGCATTTGGTGACGTCCATAGGGTTCCAGACTTCAGGCAGTCATTGACTACAGAGGATTTATATCCAAGTATTAAAAATAATCTTTATATTCACAATTATGTTGGTTTGTCTACTTGTTTGTGAGCCTCTGAAAATGAGGGACTATGTATAAAAATGGCTGTAATTCTTAAACGGTTAATGCGATATTAGCCCCCCCCCTTGAAATAAAATGTAAAGTCTACACTTCAGTCTCATCTTGATGAGTTTGCACCGGTGTCATGGAGTCACGTTGGCACTTTCACACTCTTGTATACTGTAGATTGACATTGTAAAAAGTCAGATAGACATACAGAGATAAAAAATAACTTTTTTACAAAAAAATATAGTGTATTTAGTTTACTGATGTGCAAACATTTATTTATATTTATTTTTCCTTACATTCTGAATTATGAAACTGACATTTCAGGTAAGTACTGGTACTCTCTTTTGAGTCCCTTCTTTGTTTTTCCTTTTGGCACCAATACAAGTATTCTGAATTATTCCGGGTTAAGCAACTAAAACACTTACTTAAGGTTAGGCAAAGACTATAGTAATGGCTAATAAAAAGGCAAAGATTAACTGCAGGTATGTGTCTTGAAGCAAACTTCAGTCTCTTTAATCATCTCTCCACTATCCTCTACCCCAACCTCGGCACACCTTTACTTTCCACTTCACTAAATAAAGGCCACACAGCTTCCTGCACCAGCACCATATGATGGTATTGGACCAAAATTGTGAAGTGAAAATTGTCCAATATGGATGTCATTTCTGTGATACTGGGCTGTTAGTTTATGACCAAATACCTGCAGAACTAATGACGATGACACAATGGGAAAAGCTGCTTGTTCTACTATTTTAACATCTCAGTGTGAAATTTGACTTTTGTGTGAAAATGGAGGAAGTTAAAAAGCTGATAGTTGGAAACATGCTAATAGTAAAATATAGGCCTTTTGGGGCACCAATATGATGAAAGTTCATCAAATGTGCTGTTATAATGTCAGCTACAGGTAGGTACCGCTATTCTCTTTTTAGCCCTTTTTTTGGTCTATAATTGTTTTCTCTTTTGAGCTAGCCTGTTTTTTTGTTTTGTTTTTTTTCTACATTTACATTCTGAATTATTATACTTACATCACAGGCATTCTCTTTTGAGCTCAGTTTTTTATTTTAATGATAATAATAATAATAATAATAATAATAATAATAATAATAATAATAATAATAATAATAATAGCTTGTTTACATTTTGGCTTATTGGCACCATTCAAAATATTCCAAATGACCTATTAGCATTTCCTTTTTGCAGTCTACCCATGGATGTACAAACAACAATCACTGCATTACTTTGACACTGAAGAAAACTTAAAAACCTGATGATTCTCAGGCCAGTTCTGAAGCGTCTTTTTTTCCCCATAATTTCTAAGTGGCATCTGAGATAATGTTATCCTTCGGATGTCTAAGTCACACTGAATCATTTCAATATGTGTTTCATGTCTGTTTGTTAAAATCTGACTGAGTTATGAATCAGAAAAGGATATTATTTTCGACTTAAATTCACCTCATACACTATCTTTGTCTTCCCATCAACTCTCCCACACGCCACGGGGAGGCATTTGTCTTTCTGCTTTGTCCTGTACTGCTGAATGTCCACATGTATTACAGACCATATCCTGTCATTTCACCATTGTTAAAATTATGTCTGGAAATATGAGTTGATTTACGGAGGAGCATAGTAAACATTTCAATACCCCCCTCCCCTGGTAATATCTATCATTACACCACATTAGTTTCAGTTAGTACCTTATCAACTGGCAACTGAGTGTTCAAAAATAAGAACATAAACTGCCATTTTCATTTAAAAGAAGTCTTTTCTTTCTTGTTTTGTGTTTTGTTTGTGTTCTGCCTTTTGCAAACAAATAAAGTGTGACCTAATACCATAGGACGTGTTTCTTCTTTGTAACACAGTACAGCAGACGCTGCTGTGTTGGCATTGTCTGCGGTGCTGAAAGTGGACGAGACAAAGAGGCTTAGCAGAGAATCATCGGAGCTTTCCTCGTCAGCCCTGTACTGAGGGAAGGAGAAGCAGTCTCCTCCGCTTTCAGCAAAGCAGACCACGCCAACACCAAAATTCTCTGCCAAGTAGACTAGTGGTAACACATTCGGCTATTTCCGGTCAACAGGGGACCTTGTCAGCTTTGAGGGGAGAAATAATGAAGATTCCTGTCCATGGTTAGTATGTATAAATTATGTACCTTTGCTGTTATTCCTATAATTACAACTAAGTGCCATGCATAAACGTTGTCACGTGTAAAGACCATTCTCATTAGAGGTGAGTTAGGAGGCAGCAGTTACACACATTTCATATTGTGAATAATGATAAGTTGATAAAAGATACAACGTCTGTAACATGGCATGATAGATTCAACATGAATACAATCAAATATTTACATGTTACTGTGATCGTTCCATGTGTTCACATTAACCACATGTACATATATATAAATATACATATATAAAATGTGCAATTTGTATTGCACATTTGATATGAATTCTGATGAGTTTGAAAAACAATTAAATTAAAAATTTAAATAAATCTAAACATAAAAACTTGCTAGTAAACTTTTAAAGGAGACGTTTCATTTTCTGTGTTCTGTTATGAAAAAATTAAAAAATTAAACATTGACATTTTTCTTTAAGGCCCCTCTCCCAAGAAGCCAGGCAATCTCTGACTGGTCTACTCCCACTGCTCTGTGTAGCATCCGCCTACCAGCTCCAAGTCTTTCTGGTCTTCTACATCTGCCACTGTCTAAACTCTGCTGATAGAGCCTCTGTTTTACACTGTGAAAAGAGTGACTGGAGCTGAAATACATTTGAAATAGTTGTGAAGATTGAAATTTTAAACTTGCCAGAAAGCTAGCAAGTTAGCCTTAGCAAGCTATCATCTCTGCAGGCACAGCTCAGTGTAAGCACAAACTCACAGACACAACCACCACAGTTGCTCACTGAAATAGTTATGTTAATAAGCCAGAAAGGAAAAAAAGCGTTTTGAAGATATACTTATCATTTGGGGTTCTTCATTGACACACTGGCCCAATAAAGTTGAAACTGCCTGGCCTTCAGTAGCAGCATAGCCAACTATCCTAGCCAGTTAGCTGGTGGGTGGCAGCATTGTACAGACAAAAATGCTGAGTGAGGTCCAAAAAAACAGAAACACTTTCTTCCAGACATTGCGGTCACTGGCGTGGCAGTCCAAGCAGTCTGTACTTGGTGTGCATGCTGAATGTAGAGCAGAGGTATGGGACAGGGGTCCCTTTTACGGACATAGTTTAGTGTTAGGAATGTAGAAAATACTGTCAGAACAAAGCGTTCAGAGCAGACTGAATCCTGGGCTATGTTTTACGAGGCATTTTGACATACGTTCACCCCAAAGTTTTGGAACTTTGACTGTGTATAACTTGGACATCCAACATCACAAAAGTATATAAATGTGAGAAAATCACAAAAAGCATAATATATCCCCTTTAAGATTTTTATTTTGACAGTTTATCTTTATATTATGAACACGGAAAAAAGGTTACCACATGTGAAATCGTACAACAGTTTATTTTTGTAATACAACAGGCAGTCTTTTACTTTCCGTCATTAGTCAGTAGTGTCTTTCTCTCCCATATTATCTGAATGCTGGAAAGTCACTTTGAGACAAGTTTGGATTACAGTCGATTTAGAAGGGATGGCGCAACTGATCGAATTGGGGAGTTTAGTGTGAAACTAGCCACTTACAATGTAGCACCTTATGTTGCTATAACACTCAAACTTGTGGTCAGACTCATAACCAGCTGGGGCAACTGGCTGCTGGCTTCTAGCTATTAGTTGCTGAATATTTTAGTGATCTGGAGTGGTTTGCACCAGCAATTCATAAATCTATCACTTAGTTTGTGTGTAAAGTCCTTGTGTAAAGTAAAGCTCTTAGTAAATACTAGCTAGTTTCAAAGCATTGCTTCCATGTTTTTGGGCCCACAGAGTATGCGCACTAAAGTCCTTCTCCAGCCAAGTCAGTTGGGAGCATATGCGTCCAAGACTTCTGCCAGCCGAGCTGGCTGACTTCCTTTTGGCCTTTTGGGCCAGTGTGTGTCACATGATAAACATGGAATTTGAAAGACCCAGTGCAACCGCTACACCAAAATCACTTCACAGTCCAGCTCCATTTCTGAGGGGTCAGTGCATAGTCAGATCAACAGATGGTCTGCCCCCCACAGAGCCCTGATCTCAGCATCATGGAATCAGTCTGAGATTACATGAAGAGAGAGACAAAGGACACTGAGACAGCCTAAATCCACAGAAAAACTGTGGGAAGTTCTCCAAGATGCTTGGAACAACCTACCTGCCGTGTACCTTCAAAAACTGTTTTCAGGTGTACTGAGAACTAAACCTTTTTTACAGGTAAAGGGTGGTCACAGCAAATATTGATCTGATTTAGTTTTTTTTCTGTTTACTGCACTTTATATGGAGTTAACTGAAAAATAAAAACAGGTGCAGACTGGCCATTGGTAAGTTTGGGACTTTTCCCATTGGGCCAGTCTTGTGAGGTCCGTTTTTTTTTTTCCCCAACCGCAGCATTATATAGCCTTTATACAGATATTCAATAGGTCATCTTACCTGCAGCAACACGGCTGGTGCAGTCCATAATGGCAGGTAGCAGTTGCCATCACAACTGAAAATAACTCGCACCCGGGCAGTTAGTATTTAGAACGCGGTAAAAGTACATAGCATTCGAAACATGGATAGAAAGAGAGGTGTAGAGAAAGTGCGCCAAAAAGAGAAAAAGGCTTTGCTGGCTGACGGGAAAAAATATGCGAACAGTTTCTTGTCCTAAGCCAGGGCAACCAAATGGATATCATCCATGATGAGTAACCAACCAGCTACCTGTGTCAAATGTCAGGGAAATCTGTGTGCAACTTTCATGTATCTTTTCTGGCATGTCATGTTCTCACCATTCATGGTAGGATCTCAGACATAAGAAACCCCAACTTTTTACACTCTACTCATCAGAAAGGAAATCACAAAAAAAAACCTTTGTGAATAAAGTGTGCTTTGTGTGATGTAGTGTGAATACAATATGCTTTGTGTGACATTTTGAAAATATAGTGTTCTTTATGTGAATTTAGTTTGATGTAAATATAGTGTTCTTCGAGTGAATATGTTGTGTGAATACAATGTGCTCCTGTGATTAGTCTGCAGGTTCTAATTTAGTTCTGCATTTAAGCGCTGTTGAATGTTTTGCTTATCTGTTTTTCTTAAAATGACAGCAGGCTATTAAGTCAAATTAGGTGTCAGGTGATCATTACATTAATTCAATTAATTTTTTCAATTTTTGCTTTGCAAACATTTCATCGTTTTACATATTAGCCTAACACAAACAGTACAGACTAAGAGATTGTTTTTTTTATTTAAAAAAAAAAAAAGATTTCTTGATCTACAAACATGTTGTGTCAGTTAAAATTCGGTGTATCAAATTGGGGACACTTGACAGCAAATTCCCAGGCTGCTTTTTATTGTCAGTCCACCCCTGAATAAAAACTATTCATGGCATTATTTTTGAAAGCATCCTTCCTCACTTTTAGTGCCTAAAGCTTTTGCAGAACATTGTATGTTAGAACTCAGATAAGTTTGAACATGGGAACAGCTGGTGCAACTGGCTCACACTGATGTGCTCTCAATTGGCTTTGTGTCTGTTTAGCATATAACTTGTGTACTTCAGCAGACATACAGTGATGCCACATTTCAAACTCACACACTGACAGTGATGACCTGAGCTTTGAAAACCTTAGAGTTTAATATCTCAAAACCAATCAGAACAAAGATAAAACAGTAAAACTCCAAGGTCACAATATGTAAGACGTTATGTACTTTTCTAATAAATGTTTTGCCACATACAGCAATATTTTTGGTATATCAAAAGTCCATCTTAAAATTTTAAAAGTGGGCTAGCTTCTAGCAACACTTTCTTTTTAACTTGGAGCACATTTTAGAACAAGAATAAATTCTTAGCAAATGTTCCGCACTCTTTTGGAACAACTAACCACATACTATATATTAAGTAATCTTAATTTTTCTCCTCTGACAACTCTTTTGCTTTGTAATTGGAAAGGACTAATGTGTTGGTCATGGTTGTTTGTTCTCGTAAGCAGTCACACACTAACATACAGTATATGAACATATATATACTCTCCTTCATACACACACCTCTCACAAGCACACACACACACACACACACACACACACACACACACACACACACACACACACACACACACACACACGTGCATACTTTCACAAACACAAACACATGCACAAATCGTCACAGTGATGGACAATGCATTAACACATGTAAACATACAAAGCCATAAACACACTCAGTTAATTAAGTTAACATGCTGACTAAGGAGCTACAGAGCTCTTTGCAGTATGAGAGTGACAGAGGAGGGGACACATGCACACTCAAAACACACATACAAAGTAAACTTGTGGATCAGACAAAGTCAACGTGCAGACACCATTGTTTGTTTTGACATTGCACCAATACGAGGGGGGGGAGGTTGTATGTGTGCATGTGTGTAGTTGTATTACACAGTCACATTGTGGGGAGTCAATTTCCTTTTGGGGACAAAAAGCAAGTCCCCATAATGTAAATCATTAAAATTTAAGTTTAGACTTGGTTGGAGGTTTGGGTAAGGTTAAGTTAAGGTTAAAATTAGGGTAACACACCCCACACTGGACAGAACCCCACCTCTACTCATGGCAAGACAGTTGAACAGGTTAACAGCTTCAAATATCTTGGACTCATTATTGACAATAAACTAAGAATGATTAACATATCACTGACATCCATAATCGATCCCAGTAGAGATTCCATGTCATACGCAAACTCAGAGCACCTTCTGTTGTTCTGTTGTACTGTTCTCCTTAGAAATAAGACTGTGCCCATGTCCTACTCCTGCAGCTTCCTGTATTCACAGGAAGTATTTCCTGTGAATACTTCAGAATAAAATCAACTAATGTTTGGTCAGTTAAATGTGATTAATGCGAAGCTGCAGGAGTAGGAAATGTTGATTTTGCATTAGTAGTAACGTAGTACAGTATTTTTTCAAGAAATGTTGCCAAAGACAACGAGTTCGTAATACTGCAAATATAGTATATACACGGGTGACAAATTAAAGGAAAAACCAACATAAAGTTTCTTATTAAGGTGTTTGGCTACCACGTGCGGCCAGAAAAGCTTCAGTTTGCCTTGGCATTAATTCCTCCTTCATTTGGTGTTTGATGATGGTGGTGGAGAGTGCTGTCTAACACATCAGTCCAAAATCTCCCATAGGTGTTCAATTGGGTTGAGACGTGGTGACTGCGAAGCCCACAGCATATGAGTCACATCATTTTCATATTCATCAAACCATTCAGTGACCCCTCCTGCCCTATGGATGGGGACATTGTCATCCTGGAAGAGACCACTCCCCTCAGGATAGAAATATTTCATCATAGGATAAAGCAGATCCCTCAGAACAACTTTGTATTGATTTACAGTTACCCTTCCCTCTAAGGGGACAAGTGGACCCAAACCATGCCATCTAAATGCCCCCCACAGTAGAACAGAGCCACTGGATCCCCTCATTGTAGGTGTCAAGCCTTCAGGCCTGTACTGTTTTCTTATTGTACGCCACACATGTACTTGCCCACTTGTCAAGAATATGGTGAAGGATGGCTGATGCAGATGTAACTTTAGTCAATGTTCCTATTGAAAAACTAACCAGTTGATCAGTCTTTGTGACTGAAGCTCCTGCCATCCTTGCCTCAACAATGAACCCTCTTTCAAAGTCACTTAGATCTTTTCCTCCTGCCATTTTGATACAAAATCAGAATCAACTGGGCCCGCTCAGCATTTCTTGTACCACACAGAAGCATCTGCATTCGTTATGTTTCTTCACTCATTCATTCAGGTTTTTCGTTTGTCACCAATCTATACTTGGAGTCACATTTATCTTCTTTTGGTTGAGGCTAAGGCCTCATTCACACCAAAAAAATCTGGTTCAATCACCTCATGAAGCTAACATTAATTTAATCAGCTAGCTAGCTAAAGCTGATAAAATCTACCAGCGGCAGCTCAGATATTAGCCAGCAAAGTCAACAGCTAGAAATGAGAAGCTGTTTTTGTCTACTTGAGCATGAAATAAGAACCCACTGTTTAAAAAGCCATTATCATTCGTCAACCTTCCATCAAAATTTAATGCAGATTTTAACCAAATTTAAAGAAAATTTAAATAATAGTGTTTTTGCCCACTACTGTTAGTTTAGGTTACTGTTACTGTTAGTGAATATTAAGAGTTGGACACATTAAGATAAACAGTTGGGGACACTAATTCTCCAGTCAGGTGCCACTGAACCACTGCAAAAGAGAAAAACAAGATGACGCTATTGAAAAGTTGCCACCATTGAACAAAAATTGCATTGAAAACGTGATGGAAATATAATTTATGTTTGTTTCATGTATTATTTGAGGAAGGTCACGGTCTCATCATCTCTTCACACAGATCTTTAATCTGATGCAACTTTTTGTCTGCCCACTGAAGTGGAGATTTAAGTGGACATTTAAGTCAAGCGCTTCAAATACGTCAGGATTCATTTGCTAAGTTTGTTTCCATTGCACTTCATCACATTTTGTTTTTATTGATGCACCAACTTCTACCTCAGCTAAGCGTAAAAATGTTTTTGTGATATTTGGACTTTCATTTCTTTTTTTGAGTTTCTGAAATTTACACTCAGGTTTTTATGCCCAAACTAAAAATGCACATAAAAACAGGTACATGGAAATGCATGTATTGTAAACTGCATATGTGCTGTGTGAGAAAGTTGGTGTCACTACACAACCATAGGCAACCGTAGAAGTAAGTTGCGCATGCACCTTTTTATGACATTTTACCACAGCCAATTTGCTGCATATCAACATGGCCTATTTGTGTGTGAAGACACATACCAGAGACAGAGAGATGAAGATGAGCAAATTAATTTGCGTTAAAAGACGATCATGAGAGTGGTATTATATTTTATGTGTCAGATTGTAATGGTGACATTGGAGGAGAGTTTTTTCCAATATTACATTTAAAGTCCTCTTTGACTTGAAAAATTAAAAGAAAAATCCAAAAACTCCAGACTGTGAGAAGGTGGTCCAGTGTTTTACATGATCCAGTACAGCTAACAAAATCTTCTTTTAATTTTAATAGACTGCTTTACTGGCTGCACTCCATTCTCTTATTCACATAAAATCTACTATACTTCGCTTTATAATCCAAAATACACAATGATTTCCTGACTTGAGAAATATGGTTGAAACCTGAGGTAGATGTCCAAGATGGTGGACCTTACGTGCGATCAACTGTTTATGCTTGCACATGCGCAACTCACATCTGCTGTTGGCTGAGATTGTTGACAGTTGGACAGGTGAAGCAACAGGGGGGCATGGCATAGCGAAAGTCAGTCATTTCTTTAACATTTTTGTTTTTGTACAGATTAAACAAATGAGATATAACATGTTCATTAGTGAGCGTTAAAGTTTTTGTTACGTGTATTTTCTTCCCTGTCAACAGAGGCAAGCTAGTTGTTTCCCCCGGCTTCGAGTCATAAAATTAAGTCAGGTTAACCACATCCTGACTCCAGCTCTGTACTTAAAACATACACATGAAATGAATGCCTGTCTTTTCATTCTCACCTTCATAATGAAAAAGAATAACTGTTTTTCCCAAAATGTGGAACCATTCCTCCAACAACACAAGAGGAAGAAAGCAGTGATGGAGGGAAGAACAAGGGTCTAAAACTGCATTGTTGCTACAGAAGGAGAGAGAGGGTCTGTACCTATTTCCATTGCCCTCTCTCTCTCTCTCTCTTACACACACACACACACACACACACACACACACACACACACACACACACACACACACATATACACACACATACACACATTCTGTGCAGTGTAGCTTCTGCATCTGTTCTTGAATATGTTATACTGCAGTGTGGTGCATGGGGACATCTAAGGGCCAAAAGAGAGAAGTACAGGAGACCAAAACACTGCAGTCTCCCCTCCCCTCTCCTCCTTTATCCCCTCCTCTCTTTCAACCTCTAGGTGCCCTCCTCCCCCTCCCTCTTGTTTCCTCCCAGCTCCTGATACTTTTCCTCCCCTCTTCATGTCCATCTTTTTCCCAAAATTGCCATAAAAGATGACAGTTTATGCTTTGCCCTCGGTTTATCATATAAGGAGGATAGGAGAGGAGAGGAGAGACGAGGAGGGATGGAGAGGAGAGGAAAGGGAACAAAGAAAGGACAGGTCACCGTCAATTTTTCAAGCCAATGTAGGCTACTCCTGTTGTTTAACTAGAAACTGTGAACATGGAGAGGAAAACTCACTACCGCCATGATGACCTTTTCGGATTTGTACAACCCTGCCATGAAGCAGTACAAAGAGATATAGTGACTTCAGAAATGATTCACACCCTTTCACTTTTTGCACACTTTATTGTGTTTTAGATTTAATTTTAAATTGATAAAATTGACATTTTAGTCCATGAATCTACACTCAATAATCCATAATGACAAAGTGAAAATATGCTTTTAGAAATTTTTGTAAATTTATTAAAAATCAAAAACTGAAATCTCTTACAAAAGTATTCAGACCCTTAATTCAGTACTTTGTAGAAGCCCATTTGACAGCAATCACAGCTTTGAGTCTTCTTGGGTAAGTCTTTACATGCTTTGCACACCTGAATTTGGGTAGTTTATCCCATCCTTCCTGGCAGATCCTGTCAAGCTAAGATTTGATAGAAGGCAACTTTGATCTGCCATCTTCAGGTCTCTCCACGGATGTTTTCTACCACGTCTTTGGCTGGGCCACTCAAGTATAGTCAGAGACTTGTCCTGCAGTCACTCCAGGATTGTCCCCGTTGTTTGCTTCAGGTCAGTGTCGTTCTGCCCAAAGAGTTATTTTTGTCCCATCAGAACAGAGGTTCTTTTTCATATGCCTTTTGCTCAAAGTGGCTTCGGTCTAGCCACTCTTACCTAAAGGCCAGCTTGATGGAGTGCTGCTGAATTGGTCATTCTTCTGGCAGATTCTCCCATCTCTGCAGAGGACTTCTGAAGCTCTGTTAGAGTGATCCTGACCAAGGCCCTTCTTGCCCAGTTACTCAGTTCGGCCAGATGGCCAACACTAGACAGGGGTGGAAAGGGTATTGGAAAATTGTACTCAAGTAAAAGTACTGTTACTTAAAAGAAGTTTTACTCTAGTAGAAATGACTTGTGAAACTAGAAAGGCACTCAGTAAACCTCATACCTTTGCCAAGGCCAATGTCAAATAACATACACCAGAGCTCAAAGACAAAAAACAAATTAATGGTAAATGATCCAGATCTGCTCCAAAATTTAATGAGTTTTCCCCTGGCCCATGCCCCATCCCTCCACAGAGTTTGGTGCAAATAGGTTCACTTCTTTTTGTGTAATCCTGCCGACAAATAAACCAACAAACCAACAGACATGTGTGAAAAGACAACCACCTTGGCGGAGGTAAAAATATACTCAGATTAAAGTACAAAGTAAGTCAATTTAAATGGACTCAAAGTAAATGTTACCGTGTTACGTTTTTAAAAGGGGGAATTGGAGGCATCTCAGGCACTTTGCAGCCTGTGCATACAACTGATAATTACAAATAAACACTCAGCTGGCAGTTTATTACTATTATTATTGATTTATTATTGATTTGGGATGCTCGCTGTATTGGGAGGTGGTGTATTAAATCAGTGAATAATTAAGGAAGTTGCAACCTTTTATTTATCCATGCAGAGGTAATGCTAATCTTAACCAAGGCATATTGCATGGGTAGACCAGGTGCAAACGCACCCCTTGCACCCCCTGAACCTCGGTCAGTGACCTTAAACATTTTGTGTGTCTCACGGTCTATATGTAGACATCACTAACCAAAACATTATGGAGACTTCTTTGTATGTTTCACTAGTATTCACACTCAAATTTGGCACTGTACAATATTTTTAAACATACACCCATGTGACACGCCCCCATTAACGGAGACCCCTGGATGATTTGCTGCATCAGATTTTTTGGTTTAGCAGAGCAGCAGCGACTGCTTCAGTCCTCCGTCTGTGTCCACACAGCATGCATTCAGGCACAGATTTGACTCTAGTGAGGCACAGGTTTTGGCAGTGTCAAAGACCAACACACAATTACTGATGATAGATGCGTGAAATAGATTAAAAAGATTTGAAGCATAAAACTCATTTTGGGTTGCCTTTACACGCGTGTGGAGCAAGTAAAATGTGAGCCATCATGCTGTTTGTGCAGACAGCTGGACTGATTAAAATATGAGCGTATCTGTTCTGCCAGATATGACTTAAAAAACATGGCTGAAACAACCTGTGTAGACACAGTGTGAGACTACACTCAGGAATCACCTGGTTTTGCTCAGAAATGGAAGGAGTGTGCACCCCCCAGCTTCACTGTAAGGACAGGACTTTTGAAGTGCTATGTGCAGTTGCCAGAAAAAAAAAAAAATCTTCAAACTGAACCGACCACACTGAATCACCATTGTCACTGACTGAATCGGTAGCTTTTACCAGTGGAGTTCCTCACTGGTGACTGAGAGCGCTCGTGTCAACTCAGCTGTGATTCACAGTGTGTTACAAGTCATTAAAAGCATATTAAAAAGACCGTAAAAGCCACAAAAACAATGTGATTACTGTCAAGTAGTTAGCTGCTTATGTACTTCTATAGACCCAGTTTGTACTGAACTGAACTTGACAGCTTGACGGCCATATGAACTGTGACTTTCTCTTACTGTTGTATGTACTTAAGTGCATTTGTACAACTGATGCAATTACTGAGCTTAATTAGCTTAAATTGGAACAAACTACATAGCAATGAATCTATGAACTGAACCTTACAGCTGCTTTGTAATTTAGACCTCTACAGTAAATAACCTCCATAACAAAAGCTGAAAGCCTGTCAAATCACAATGTCTCATTTATTATTTCTACATGTTTTAAAATACAGCATATGTGATTTGTGGTTGTGGAGAATTCTGAGTTTTTTAAAGGCACTTTTGACAGAGCTGGGCTGAGTAACGAAAGTAAAGTAACATGTAATCTGACAAATTGTTTTGCGATAGGGTAATTAGTAATTACCTTTTCGATGAGTAATATGTCTTGAGTAATGAATTAAATGTTTTGAATTACTTGCCCGACACCGGTAGGGGCTATAGTGGATAGTAATCATCATCATGGTTAGCATTGTTTTTGCTAGGAGGCATGCTAACGTACTCATTACGTTTCTCTATAAATTTCATTTGCTGAGTTGAGTGAACACACAGCTGTACATTCACTCAACTCCTCATTTCAAGTCAGAAGAATTCAACTACATTTGTGTATGATGTTTATGTTTATGTACAGTGTATAACATGAAAATATCTTGTTGTAATAGGAAAAGGGTTTTATAAAAAAAGAAAATTTTCTCGTTACAATAAGAAAATGGGCTGTTTATGTAAATGCAATAGGCTGCTGTAGAGAGGGGCTTAGCACCATGCCGATGAGGCCAGCGGACTAGTGTGTAGTGCAGAGAGGGCTCCCTCTTGTGTTCACTGTCAGATATTGTGATATTGATGGCAATTAAAATACACAGTATTGGTTATTACTTATCAAGATGTCCTACTGAATCATTTTACCTTCCATTCCTGAACCACGTTGATTTCATGCTCAGAGTCAGGTTATAAGAAATGCCGTTCACAGTGATACTGTCATGAGCTGCAGATTTTTCAAGATGGCCGTGACAGTACATGTAACATCACCTGAGAGCAGCACATAGCACAGGATGCTGCAACCAGTGTTTTCTTACCGCACAGACATAATAAATGAGCAGGGAGGAGGATGGAACTCTGCTGAGGGATTAATAATGAATGGACACAGACAGACGGATGGAGGAAAAAAAAGAGGACCACTGGAACACACACACACACACACACACACACACACACACACACACACACACACACACACACACACACACACACACACACACACACACACACACACACACACACACACACACACGTCTGCATGACAGATGAAATTATATTGACTGACACTCATTTCCTGAAGACTTTCTCTAACCTTGACCATAACTACTACTTACCTAACTTTAACCTTAACCTTAACCTAACCTTAAAACATGTCTTCACCTTAAAATTTTATGATTTACGTCATGAGGACTTGTCGCCATAAGAAAGACATGTCCCCATAATGTGACTGTGTTAACAGAATTAGGTCCCCACAACATGAGTACTACCTGGACCCCACAACCTCACATACATAAGCCCAGTTTCCTGTGGAAGTATATGGATGATCTGAGCCGGCGCAAAACATTTTTACAATTAAATATTTGAGAGGGCACAGGCACGGATTCATAAAAACAGAATCAGATTTGAGCGTGCAATCCTGATCATGAGTGTGCACCTCTCTGAGTCTGCTCTTAAGTTTTTATAGCTGTTGTGGCTTCTGAGCACCTGAGATTGCAAGAGGTCGCTTGCCAACTATTTTTGACAGGAAACACCCACATCCAGGCACCAGGGTCATAGTTTTTTCAAAGTTAGACAGTCTGCATCAGGAAAAAACTCAAAAAATCCGCTTTTGAATATATTGCTCCCCTGTAAGGAGCAATTGGAAACCATATGAGAATTTACGACGGCATGTAATTTGCGTATTTTATGCCTATATGCCTTACTGTTAAGCCAACAATTTCAATTATTAGAGGCGTGTGGATGTCCACTGGAGGTTGAAGTGTAGCCAAATTCTGGTGATCCTATCTTTACTGTTGCCTGGTTTATTTTTACCAGTATGTCAGATGTGCGAGTAGCACTCCAATATGTTCTGTACGCTCTCACATCTTCTGCTCTCAGTATACTTCAATAGTTTCCCGGACTGATTGAAATTGCAATTAAAACCTGTTACAGACTGATGCTTGAAGCAAAAAACTGTCACATACTCTGTCACACACACACACACACACACACACACACACATAAATGAATGTGAACATATACATTCTCACACCATTGAAATGATTTGCTACTAAGCAGAGCTACTTTAAATTTAGACAGAAATTTGCACTGTGTTAAAAAAAATTGAAAGGGTCTGTGATGGTGTGCTAGTACAAGTATAGTATCTGTCTGATGAAAAAATACCATCCAGGAAGGTTTAAGTACCAGATCCATGACTTTGAAGACTTATTAGACACCAACACACTACACAGCATATTATATTATTCTGAGACAAGATTTTACAAGTCTGGAAAGTTTATTATCATTCTGAACAATAATGAGGTAAACAGTAGAATTAGCCCATTCAAATTAAAAGGTATGTGATTTGCCGTGTAAATGTAAGAAATGTAACATTTATTTTTAGTTAATTCCCCATTCTTCAGGAGTCTAAAGAAAATTTGAAGTGAAGATATCAGTAAGAACTTATTTTTACATCTGCACATTGTCTATAACACTTCTGTCCATAGTCTGATGTATTCTGTCTTGCATTACTACCCCTGTAAACATATATAGTCAGTTTCTATAAACTCACCACTTCTCCTCCATCATCCTTCCATCCATCAATCAGACCCTCGTTTGCTCATCCCTTGCTACTGGCTAATTAATAAAACTACCCTTCCCTGCTAATTGTCTGCCATTTATAGGACCACAAGAGACACCAGGGAGAGGGGGAGAGAGGGAGACAGAGAGATAAAGATAAAGAGAGGTTGCAGTGTAGGGGTATAATTATGTTAAGCCAAATCACACATGAACTTGATAGAGGCTATTCTTAGCCACTATGAATGTAGGAAAATGACAGGAAGGAGGAGGACTCAAGTTTACTTCAGTTCAAAGAGCATTTCACAAGACTGATCGAGGGCAATTTAGAAGGAAGAGGATTTTTTTTGAAAAAGGAAAACAGAGATGAGAAGCAGAGAGGAGAATGATAGAAAGACTGTAAACTGCAATCTGACCACTGTCTAGCTCCTTATTCTCTCTAATTAGAGAGGTCTTACATGTGCATACATGTCAAGATTAGTGTAATAAAATCTGGGTCACGATATGTGAATGAGATATATGATTGACTGATATTAGTTTTAGGGCATGTGAGATTGTGCCAGTGCTACAATAGAAAGAGAGAAAATTAAATATGCAGATTGAGACACATCATCAACTCTGAGCATCCATCTGCGTCGCTTATGTTTTGAGTGTTGTTCCGTAGATGTTGGTAGTAGCCACTGGTATTTTGAGCAATCAGTCCCCCTATTGGATTCAGACTGAAGTAACTCAACAACTATTGGATAGATTGCCTGTTCCCCAAAGGATGAAGCCTGATGACTTTAGTGATCCATTGACTTTTCCTCTGGTGACACCATGAGGTTGATATTTTGGTTTTGTAGTAAAATATTTCGATAATTTTCGATGGACTGCCATGAAATGTGGTCCTCTTGACTTTTCATCTAGCATCATTACTAAGTCAAAATATCTTAACTTGTCCAGTACTTTGGTCTCTGACCAAGTTCTTAATTAACGCACCAGTATTTAACTATAAGAACAGGAAGACTCAGCTAAAGAGCTGGAGCTAAGGTTATACCCTCACAGCTAGTCACAGAAATTAAGGGATGTCAGAGGTAAGAGTGTTAGGGGGGAAGAGAGAGACAGCGAGCTAATGTGTCGTTCACTGAGGGAGTGGGAGAGAGAAGCAGCCTGTGTGAGGGAGAGAGAGAGTGCTATGTAATTTTATTGCCACTGAAAAACAGATTCAATGTTATCATGTTGAAGGATATATTTACCATAAAGCTCAACAGGCACAACTATGTCAATTCACTGCACACACACAACCCCTGCATGTGGTTAGTCTTACACCAATTAAAAACAATAAAAGTACTTAATTTTTTCTGAAAATCAGATACTTAGCTCTGTGACTTATAAGATTAAACTTACAGCTTGGCCTTCTTTTATGGATCAGAAGGAATGCAGAAAGTAGTGCAAAGGAACACAAAATGTATCATAAGCTAACACAAAAGTAGCTCAGGAAAAAATTCCCACCACCACTTTTTTAGGGCTCCATATAGATTTTAGACATCTCACTGCGCCACAAAGCTTTTAGACTGCATGAAACTAGTTGGAAAAAATAAATCACAAATGTAAACAATATTTATGATCTGCATTTATAAATTGTAGGACATAGATTGAGGAGAACTGAAGACACTGCATGAAATTAATTGTGATTATAATATTTTTACTTTTTTAACAAACTGGTTGTTTATGAAACTCAAATACACTTTTACTATCTGCTATTAAGCCAGGGCACTGAAGGTATATTGCAGCAAAAGACACACCTTCAATAAACCTTAGCAACATCACATAATTCATACACAGGCACATGGGTAACGAACGTGCTTACAACTGGCAATGACATCACATTACATAGGCTACAGAAGAAACAAAACCCAGATTGGACAGCAGGGTGCACAGACAAACTGCCCTCACACAGGAGGGTCACAGGTTCAGTCACATGCACTGCAGTAATCTCATTTCTTAAACATCATGTAAACAAGATTTGATTTCTTAAGTCACGTTGAGATGTTGAGGAAAACAACTTGACTCCTGCTGGACAAGCCTGACACAGAAAAGCCTTCTTCAGACATTGATAGACACACACAACAGACACGTCTCCTTTCAAAATATTCATTATGGCTTCACTCAGTACCGTGATGCAAATACTGTTTTCATTCACTAACTGATTATTTCATTGATTTTCTAGCGGTTTTAAGTTATTATCAATAAAAGTGAACACTTACTGCAGATATTTACAGGGGCAATATGCAAGTATTTCAGTTTAAAAAATGTAAAGGTTAACTATGATTATTATTATTATTATTAACAGAATGTGAAGAAATAACAGTTTTGACGTTATGTCAAAGATGTGTATGTATTGTGTTGCAGAGATATCTGCTGAAGATACCGTACTAACCAGCTAGCCCTGGCGCCGCCCTGTCTTGTAATACCCCTTTGTACCTAAAGAGGCGACAGTGAGTCACTGTAGCGTCCACTCTACCCTCAGTCCAACATGAGAAGATGAAGAAGTAGTAATTAAAAAACCAGTGTTGTAGCCATCCTCCCTCTGCAACATTCCTCCACTCTTGCCACGAGCTCAGCTATGGATGCTGCAGTTCTAGCTGCTGTTTTTCTCCCTTGCGTTCCTCGACCTCTCGTGGCTCATCCTCTACTCCTGCAAACACTACATCTTCCCTGTTTCTCTGACCAGGCAGACTGGGTGTAAAATTGTCATTGTCAGCCTAACAGTACCCAAAGAAAATAGTTACATAATCCATGCAGGTTTGGCAACATGTAAACAACTGCCCTATGCTGAGGTTAGATTTATTCAAGCTAACGGGAGGGTGAGGGTTGAAACTGTGTTGTGATTGGCCAGTGAGCCAAGTCCCTGAACACGCACGCAGCACTCTCTCATTCGCATACAGATGACAGACATATAGAGAAGGCCGGTAAAAACTTTATGGATTTTGTGACGTTCAACTGGCACACCAATGCAGCGGCCCACCAAAATTTGTTCCGGTATGGCCGATGGCCATTCTGACTATGGCACAGGAGAAAGGGAGGGGGGAGGAGGAACCAAACAGCGCATTTCCTTGTTTCTTACAATAGGGGTGGACATCCCATATTTCTCGTAATATTCTGCCCCCTGTTTGTTTGGAGTATGAATTCAATAGTTGGCCAATTCTTACACATTGCCCCTTTAAAATTAAAAGCAAAGAAGGACCAGGCCTGTGCCCTTTCAGCCACTGGAAGGCTTGTAATATGAAACATTTCTGCAGTAACTGTTGCGTTTCACTGATAGTAACTTGGAAAATCAAAAAGCAGAAAAAGAGTATCTGTGTTAAAAAAGGGAGTGAGAGCACCAGAGTAATGAGTATGAATTGACTGTTGTTGTACTGACGGAATTAGTGCTGTGCAAATGTCTATTTATTGAGGTGGACATGGAGGCATTTTTGAGAGAGATTTTAATTTATTTATTTTTTTAAATCACATAATGATGGACTGATTGATATTCTTTTTTTTTTTTTACATGAGCACAGACCTCACTTAAAGTTCTTATAAGTCACATTTCTGACATTAGAGTGTGCTTTAAGGACTCTCCCTTGAATACAAGCAGATTGTGATAATTAAAAAGGATAACATTTCTAAGTTGAAACCTATTCATTCAGCTTTGGAGACAGTCAATAGAGGTACCTCCTTTGGTAGACTCAGCTTAATCTCCTTTCCCCATTATCCAATATTCAAAAGCCAAGCTTTCAAAAATATACCCTAATTTAGACGAAACGTGATCAATGTCATGGTCTTCCAAGCAGACTGCCCAGACCTATTTACTTACTATGCAAGCATCTTTGAATCTCTAGCTGTGGGCACAAGCTTAATGACTATCCTTGGGGTTCCACAGGATATTATAGTATTTAGTTGATAATTTTCTCTATAAGAATATTATCAAATTGAAGTTGAAAACTGGAAACTGGAACATGAGGAATTTTTCTTTTTTTTAAAAATTTTATCTAAAAGTATAAGTTACATTTTTTGTATCTTGTCAATATCAACCGATGGCAAAGTGTCGAAAGCAGTGATAGCCACTGCATGTCTTGTGAGCCTCATGGGGTTCACCAAGCTTTAATCAGCAGCTCACATGGCAGCAAGTACAAATACAAATAATTACGCTAAACATGTAGTGCATCAACAAAAAAAAACAAAAAAATTGATCGATTTGTAACCAAACAAAGTGTCAAACCAGATGGAGAGAAACGAGGCAGTGTTGGCAAGTGAGAAAAAAGAAGAGTCACAGCATGCAAAAGCCAAACATTAAAACGATGACTTGGCAATGGGTAAAATAAAATATAAAATAAATAAATGGAAGGTAGCAGTCATAAAAGATGAGCACAGGAAATTTAGGAAATTTTAAGAATAATTTTTTTATTTGTCCTCAACAAATCCAACCCGTTGTGTTTATTATGCAACTGTTTCCAGTTTGATTTTCAATTGCAGGTAACTTGGAGTGCCATTTTCAAATAATTGAAATCAAAATTCCTATTGACTTTGTATTGCAAGTGTGACTCCCATGGAAAAAATTGTGACGACTGAGGTAATGGGATATAGAGACCTAATAGGTGACAGATTAACAATAAACTAAACAAAAGAAAAAAATCCTAATATTTCTTCTGTATTCAGCGTAACTCTAAATGTGGCTAACAAAATTATTTTGCAAAATGTGCAAAAATAAACTTGTTATTGCTTTCTGGTGGATAAACCACAGTGGCAAAATAATGCTTGTGAGACCTTTGGAATGACTTGGTTTTCTGAATTAATTGGTCATAAAAGGTGATCTGAGGTATAGACAAACCCAATGTGGTTACTGTAAGTTCATAACACACATTAATGAACACACCTATTAAGCATTTACAGTGTTGGTGGAAAAAGTAAGTGAACCCTTTAATCTAATAAGTGGTCGAACCTCAAACGGTAGCTGGAGATCAGACCTGCTCAACACTCAGGAAGAATTCTGGACCATTCTTCCTACAGAATTGCTTCAGCTCAGGCATATTCTTAGGATGTCTGGTGTGAATGGCTCTGTTGGGATCATTCCACAGCATCTCAATTGGGTTAAGGTGTGGGCAGATTTTCTTTGTTTGAAGTCATTCTGTAGTAGATTTATTTGATGTTTAGGGTCGTTGTCCTGCTGTATCACCAGTCTTCTACTGAGCTTCAGCTGGCAGATAGCTGATGTTTTCATGTTGGTATGCAGTGCCCTTTTTAAGCCATACGTAATGCTACATGTACTTTCCAAACAACTCAAGCTGCTCTTTGGCAAACTTCAGATGCGCAGTGATGTTTTTGGAGGGCTGCAGCTTCTTCCATGGTGTCCTGCAATGGACACCATGCTCCATGCAACCACGCACCATGATTTGTGTATAGTACACTCATGAACAGAGATGTTAACCAAGTCCAAAAATTCCTTTAAACCTTTGGCTGTTACTCTGGGCTTCTTTCTTCCTTTAGTGATCATTCTGCATCGTGCCTTTGGAGTCATCTTAGCTGGGTGCTATCTTCTAGGGAGAATAGCTACAGAACTGAATCATCTCAATTTATGTCTAACTGTGGACTGATGAGTATCTAAACTCTCTGAGATTACTTTGTAATCCTTTCCAGCTTTATACAAATTAACAATTCTTAAATCTTCTGAGATTTTTTTCTTGAAAGGCAAGGTTCACAGCAGCAGATGCTTCTGAGTGTTTTTTAAAAATCATAGTAGCTGTAAAACACATCTCCAATCTGATTTCACTGCTTGGAATTCAAGTTTGCGAACTCCAGAACAAGAAAAATACAATGATTTGTGTTTTTAGTTAAAATATATTGTGATTGGTCATAATTGTAACTCAGATGAAGATCTGACAATATTTCAAGACAAATTTATACATTAAGGAAGAAAATTCCGGAAGGGTTTACTTACTTTTTCCTGCCACTGTATGTAATGGTGACGCTGTTCCTAAATCACCTCAAAGTAGAGAAGACATTCACTGTTACTTATTAGTAACATATATACCAATGTGGATGTACTGCGTCTGTAAAAACAGTTTAAGCTAGCTGATGATGTGAATCAAGCCCATGTATATGAGAGGCTACAGTGCACAATGAAAGAACTGCCAGAAAGAAAAATACCAATCTTTGTTAATTTAAAATACAAATCTGAAAGATTAAGACTTTAAAATGGCAGTCCTGGAGTACCTTGCTTTTTTTAGTTTTTGTCTCCCTCTTTGGTGAAAAGTTACCTTTCTCCCTCACTGAGGCAAAAGGCAACAATTGCTCAAAGTCACATTTAAGAGTCACAGCTTTAATATCCCTTCGCTTGATATATAGTATGCCCTTTATGCATAAGTATGTGGCATTAACAAGGCAGAGACTCTTAATTCAGAGGGGGGAACCCTTCAATGTCATTTCATTTCATTATGTTTAAACAGAATTTAGGCAGTGGTCATGAATAAACAAAATTCTAATTTGTATAAATAAACTGTAAAATCTCTGACACTAAACCAGCAGAATAAAGGGATTCTAAGTAGGAACTCACATTTACACCACTAATCTTCGATTTTAACAACACCATTTTTCCAAGGAACAAAAGTAATGGGATTTTAAATAAAATCTATTTGTCCCCTCATCACTTCCATTCAAAGCACATTAGCAAGGGATTTCTTAATGGCCAGTTTGAACAGGAGGAATTACTTCCTAACACCTGTTTCCATGTTCAGATGGGCACCTGTTATTGTTTTATTTTTTCATTTTGGGATTTTCTGTTTCATTATTACACTAAGGGCAGAATTTCTTTTTAACATGATACAATATGCCTTCAGTAAAAATATGTGACTATCTTTGACACAGTGTTGTCTCTTTCAAGTTTTCAAGTTTTGCATAGATAACAATGGAAAAGTAGAAATTCACAAACGATTCTTAACATATGTTTAAACCATCTTATGGCAACGGGTGATCAGGACTTGATAGCATCTGGGCACAGAATAATAAACCCTCTGGTTAACATTTTATATTCATTTCAAATAATACCCAAACATTATGGTGTGTGTGTGTGTGTGCACACGCCTCAGAGTCATCTGGTCAGTCTCCAGGTGATGAAACTTCCAAGAGCAAGGCCAGCGACAAAGATGATGACAAGGCCACATCTGTGAGAGCTCATAGATGACATGCTCTCCATGGAAGCCACTGCCAGCTCTGAGAAACTGTTGATCTGTGGACACACACACACACACACACACACACACACACACACACACACACACACACACACACACACACACACACACACACAAAGAGAAAGCGAGAGAGCGAGTGAACCATGGAACCACAGGAACTTAAATGAGAACTTTAAGTTCTTTTTGTGCATTCCACTTTGTTTGATGGTTATTTATGTCAATTTCATGACATCTTTTTGCTTTACATTAATGGCATAAAAGCAGCCTGCCCAAGTTCTTTGTTCTTACATAGTAAACAAACAATTCAGCTATCCTTGTGTCCTACTGGAATGAAGAGAAGATACAGGGTTTATTGGTTAACAAGTTAAATAGAATAGGACCTGGCTAACTGAAAACAGGCTTCTTTTACACCTTAAGTGTCCAGATTGAAGGTTGGACTAAGAATACTCTCCACATTAAACCAGTTAAATATGTAAACACATCTTTTTAATTTTCATTTCAGCCCTCCATCATCGGTAAAACTGTTTTTCACCCTCCAAACGGCCTCCAGATCGTGTAAATCTGAAAACTCTGGCAGCGTTTCCCAAACAAAGGCTCTACTTGAGCGGCCCACCCTGGTAGATTAAGACCTGCCCAGTGTCAATTTAGGTAACTCTTACATTTGAAAACTTTATTTCACTCTTTTCAAAGTAACTCTTTTTTGGCATCATACCTGTCTGAGTTGTTTGCGTTGCATTAAATGAGTGGGGACTAGAGGCTTCTCTGTGCACAGCTGCCTAGCTAGAGTCTACCCTCTAAACTGCACGAATCTCTGCATACACATCGGTCACACACTGCGCCGCACGCCACCACAAGTAAATTCTCAACCTGTGGAAAACACTGCTCGGGCTTGGTGTTTCGGTCTGTACAGGGTAAATGGAACTTTTCCAAAACGATGTCATAAGCTGCCCAGTGTGTGATGGGGGCTGTGGGGCAGTAAAGTTAAGACAACCTTTAGTTAACTCCAACTTGCTCTGTGATTGTTTTTTTTAATGCAAATATAGCAGAATACAGAGCAGAGCTGTTGTCAATAACATGGATTTATGCTGGTAGATTATGTCACCGTTATAAATTCTGGATTTTATATATGTATCTATGTATGTCAGCAGTTTGGAAATGACTGCTGGTTAACATGTAGTATTCGTGGGCTGCAATCCACAGGAAAAAATTGAAAAATATGTAAATGAGAACAACTGTATTGTGAATTTGGCTGCAGTAAAACACAGTATAGGTGACCACAGAGAGCAGGAGGATAATGACCAGTGTTGTAAAGGGCTCTCACTCGGCAGAGTAACTGGTTTTGTGTGTGTAGCCTAGACAGGGCTGACCATGAAATAATAGTTTTGCATCCAGGCTGTCAGTCTTACTCCTTGCCAATTGTTGCCCATGAAGCAGTTTTGTTGTTTTCCCACCGAAAAGAGGATGAAGAAGAAGTTTTCATATGGACTGTTTCAATGTGGACAGAGATTTCTACAAAAATGACCTGGCAAGGCTAATGCGGGTGGGCTTAATGTAAACATAGTGTAAGTCTGTGTTCAGACTGACTTCAACTGCGTAAAACAAGACTTGGTCAAAACCCACAATGTGGCTGGACCGCCCTTTATCTGTTTTGTTTCTCTCCTACTGTCTGTGTGATTTGAAGTTAGAAGGTCATTCATGTCTATGTCAGCTGCCATGCTGTCAACTGAATGAGACACATAGAGAGGTGTCCGACCTAATGCTTGCAATACTGGCAACTCTCGTCTATGTAAAGTAGCTAAGGTTTGTCCAAAAAGTTGATAGATTTATTGCTTGGTGCTTTAGGGAAGAAAAGTATCTAAAAGGGTGTGAAAAAAAAGTCTGGTGACAGATGCGCTAAGTTGTCAACACTACCTGGAAATATCCCCCTGATGATGCAATTGAAACTGTTGGTGCCTATTAATTTTGAAAAAGCAACTGCCAATGGGAAAACTTCAGCACTTATTCAAATGGCATTAAGCTGACCAATGGTGTAACTTTATCATGCACTCAGCCAGTCAGTCAGTCAGTCACAGACATTCACTGTTGCAGTACAGCCAAAAGCACAGCTCCCTCATTCATCTGAATGAGGCCACTCCAGTTACACAGTGGGGGTGTCAACGCAAAAGTCTCCAGATAAAATACTAAAGGTTGCCTGGCAAAAAAGGTAAACCAGGTTCAATTTTTGCTGGAACGCCATGTGACATCATCCAGCAAAGCAGTGCACTGGCCAATCAAATACATGCAAGCACACATTCCTGCTGGATTACTTTTTTATGCAAAAGCCCTATTTTTTACCCTTTAGCTTGTGACTGTTGCACCACAAGATAAAAGGATTGACGCTAGGGATAAGGTTTGCTAGAATTTTATCAAATCCAGTAGTAAATCATCTTTTGGAATCTGAATTCTTTCAAATATCTTGTCAATTCAAATGTCTGCAAGTAACTAATAGCTAAAATAACTACCACTCAAAGTTGTCTAATCAGCTTTTGATGGCTGAGAGGGTTTTAATGTTCACGGCGTGTACTGTAGCTACAACCAAAAAATGAGCTGAGCAGCACGACACAGTATATGCACATATGTATATATACTAAATGTTGGTTATTCCTTTGATTTTTCACTGGTCTGTGTATGAAATGTTGATTAAATGGATCTGACACATTAAGATCTGCAGCCAATTCAAATGTTGATATGATATGAATCAAAGTTGGACTGGGTGATTCTTAAACTGATGTGAAGTGATCAGCTGATTATTTCTCTAGAGAACAGACACCACTCCTGTTGAACCACAAAAAACACACAGCCCACAGGCCATCATACAGTGGTGTTACGGAGTGATGTGTCTTTTCACTCAAAAAACATTCTTTGACTGAAAAAAGACACCACATGCGGACAGCAAATGAATCTGAGAATCCACAAACTTTACTGAATTAACATTAATAGCTACAGCTGATTTGTTCTGCTGCAGCTGAGGTCTGTCATTTTAATGTGTGACAGCCACAATCGTGGTAGTGCTGCCTATGCAATCTGGGGTGTACGCAGAAGCAAGCAAGCCATTACTGTGGTGGCTCCACTGTAGAAAAGCCCACATATAACATTTTAACGTATGTAAAGACTGCCACTTTTTAAGCGCTTCTGCCAAGACAATTGTCCAGCAGATCCTGTAGAACCTGTTATATGTTGAGAATGTAGTCATCAAATGCAATTAAAATAAAAGTTATAATCTACTAAACTAAACTTTTCAAAGAAATGTAGTTTAATTTTATAGCGAAAAGTCTTTTCTGTACAAAGTCTTTTCCAACAGTAAACTTCAAGTTTGGAAAAATGAAACGTAAAATCAATAAGCCTCTGGTCCATGAAATCAATTTTATTTCAATAAATATCCATTAAATCAGCACATTTAGATTGCTTTCGGAGCAGCATGCAGACAAAGGACTGCATGGACCACGAACGACTGAGCTATGTGCCTACATGTAGCCGATGATAAGCCACCACCCCTCTCTATCACTTACTAGCTTGGTACTATGTTTCCTCAACAAAATACCACTCTTACAGTATCATGAATTTCGAAATTCTTATTAAATGATGAATTAATGCTGATTCGGGTGCACGGAATCGCCAAGTTTGAGGACCTAAATCATAAGCTATGCTGGGTTTTCACATCCAGACTGTGGAGGTCGGACAGAAGCTGTATGTTCATGTTATTTCTTTTTTAAATTTGTACCACTTACTACTTCAGAGTAGTGTTTAGAAACTGAGTAACGTCCACATTTACACAAACTACTTTCATCTGTTAGAGGGGGCAACTGCCGATCATAACTAACCCAAACATCTCTGCTTTTGCTATGAATGTATTCACATCAATTCCCCCACCACAGGAATGGCAGCAGGGCTTGGGAGCTCAACACATAAATCCGCCGATTGATTCATCTATTTTCCATGGCTCTTTGCTAGTAAAATAAAGTGAGGAGAGATAGAAGGTTTAATGAATCTCACTGAAGGATGGATCCAAAATGGAACTGGCTATTGGAAGCCATCCCTAGTTGCTGCCGTGATAATACTATAAATCACTGTGCAATGACCACATTCCGATAAAACCAAACCTATTCATCTGTTCGGGACAGTCTCACTGATACTTGAAGCAACAGCCCCTTGAATTCTTTTAAACACACTTATGTCAATGTGATTTTTCAGTTTTTTTCCTTTTTAGTAAATTTGCACAAAATTCTAAACTTCAGTTTTTCACTTTGTCATTATGGAGCATTGAGATTGATTGATTGATGAGAAAAAAAATGAACTTAAACGATTTTAGCATGAAACTGCAACTTAACAAAATGCAAAAAAAGGGAAGGGGTCTATAAACTTTCTAAGTGCACTGTAGTTATCTGACTAGGAAGGCAAACTTATTGGACAGAGACAGTCTGAACCTATTAGCCTCCTGCCTGATCCAAAATTATTTTGACTGTACTGTTAGTTCATTGTACTGGGCCTTTACAAAAAGCTTTGAAAGTGAAGTAGCACAGAATCGGGTTAGAGCCACCCTATGGGTTCAGTCTATGCCTGACCCAGTTTGATACTCTAAAAGAAACCAAAACCAAACTGCAATGAAACTATCAGTAAATTAAGTTTTTATTTCTTTTATTCAATCACTTTGTTCTCTCGAATGAGAACCAGAAGGAGAAAACACATTACGCCTATTTTAAAGTCCTTACACTGGTTGCCTGTCAGTTTCCATATTGATTTCTAAATTCTTTTACTTGTCTTTAAGAACTTAATGGTCTTACAGCAGCCTATTTGTCCGAGTTGCTTCTATTCTATGAACCAGGACAGCCCCTCAGACTCATGCCAGCTTCCTCTAGCACGAGTCCGAAGTGCAGGACAAAAACTTTTTTGTAAGGCAGCTTTTAGTTTTTATGCTCCAAGCCATTGGAATAGTCTGCCTGAGGTTCTGACAACAGCTTAAAGTGCTGATATCTTTAAAAGCAAACTTAAAACCTACCAGTTTAGGCTGGCTGTTGATTCACAGGTTTTATGGCCATTGTTTATTTTATTTAATAATTTATTTTATTGTATTCCCTCTTATTGATTTTATGCATCATTGTCTCTTTTTTTTATCTAGCTTTTAACACAATTTTTATTTCTAAATTTGCATTAGTCTCAAATTGTTTTACAGTTTACATTTGAACTGACTTGTTGTCAGCTTGTCATCTGTAAAGAACTTTGAATTGCACTAACCTGTACGCAAGTGGCTATACAAATAAAACAAAGATTAATTGATAGTGCACACACTATCTCTCTGTTTTAAACTAGTCAGGAAGCTGACAACATAATTTTATTCTTTGATCAAAATAAACATCACAGTAAAAGTCTACCACTCACACTGATCCTAATACTCAACTGACTTAGTGCTTCCTTATTATGTGAATTGAACTGTAGAAAAATTAAAGCAGCCGCAGTGTCTGTGTGACCAATCTGCAACAGCCAGCTCTGCAAACTCTGATCTGAACCTTCAAAAAGTACTACCAGGATCAGGAACTTTTTTACACCTCGAACTAAATTAAGTCTCTGATTCCTCTGGTCAAAACATGGAATAAGTTCCTGTGTTCCTCAAAAGGTACTTGGTCCCCTAGGAAAGATCCTGCATTGAAACATGACAGATTTCACAAATACTGTCTTTAAAGCAGAAATCCCTGTAAATACACTGAATCTAATTACAACCAATTTAGGCAATCATTAAGAAGAAGGCCACTGTTTAACTGCTGTAGATCTTAGAGAATTTATCCATGGGGCCCTTTCTTCAAACTGAACATGGAATCTGGTGGATAAACAGCTCCCCCTAATGCTCAAACTGACATTATTCCCCATTGAAATTTAAGACATCATCTATAGATGACTTCTGTGAATAGAATCTGCATATCATACAGAACAATCCCATTACATTGAAAAAATGAAATAAATGTAGCTTTATCTACACAGCTGTATAATTTGAAAGTGAGGCTAAATGACCAAAAGCTTCAGTCTTCTTACAATGTCCTGTGACCACTCATGGAACAAACATGGTAGAGGAAAGTGCTCCGAAAGAAAGATGGAAGAAATGAAGTCCCAACATACCCATCCTCCATGCTCCCGAATCCAGCCCAGGAGATTATTTTTGAAAAAATCCACAGTCCATATCAGGATCTCCCTCACTGACTGAGGGAGATGAGCCTCCACCATCTGATGGACATACAAACACAAAGTTTATACACAAAATGAAGCTGCTGCTAAACTAGGGATTTTATTTCACTTACATTGTGGGATCATTGGAAATCAGCTGCAACATACTGCAAAATAAAGTGCTTTTTGATCCACCTGTTTTTATGAACTTTAAAAAACCTAAATGGAAATACTAGAAATTTAAAAAAAATATATATTGTAAAAAGTTTTTCCTCTTGGCTGAGATGGAAAAGCTGTTCTATAAATAAAAACAAAAAGTGACCAAGTGCAGTGGAAGCAGACTTGGTGATTTAATGATGGCCTACACGAAGCTTGTAACTTCAATGTCACTCATCACTTTCAGTGAAGTGACAAAAAGGTCATACCTTTGTAGAGAAATGAGGAGACTGGAACAAATTATACATGAAACAAACAGAAATGTCAGATTTCCTTCATGTTTACTGCATGATTTTTGTTCTTTTGAGCTTGGACTGGATCTCTTTTAATGACGTCCTCTTATTGTATCCTCTTCTTCTGCAGCCGTTTTATTGGCAACTATTGGAGAGTTATCTCCACCACCCGTTTATCTCCATCAGCCCACACTTAATATTGACATAACAGTAGTTGATGGAAACACACAGTAATTCACATTTTCTTCTGCTGGGTTTATGGAAATTTGTTTAAAATATGCACTATGTTCGGACGGAAACCTGGCTACATGCAGTCATTTTACATAACAATACAGTAAATGGACAAAAATATTAGGACACCTGAACATAACACACATGTAGAGTTGTTGAACATGTCATACGAAAACCATTCATTAATGTGCCGCTATAACATCCTCCACTTTTCTGGTTTCATGCTTTCCAGAATCTATTGGAACCTAGCTGGATGGATTTGCTTCCTTTCTGTCACTAGAGATATTGAGTGATAAAGTGTTGCTCACAGTGGGACAAGTCGCCAGTCCTACGAGCAAATTAGAGTTGCCAGTAAACCTAACCTGCATGTCTTTGAACCTAACCTGTATGTCTTTGCACTGGAGTACCCGGAGGAAACCCACGTGGCAGGGGGAGATCTTGCAAACTCCACACAGAAAAGCCCTGGCCAAACTGGGGCTTTGGGGTTCAAACCCAGTGAAGCAACAGTACCGACCACTGCACCACCGTGCCGCCCCACATTTGACTCATGTACAATATTATAATAAGAGCCTTAAAGCAGCCCAACTGTCATAAAAGTAGCCTGATTTTCATTTAGAAGAAATGGTTAGCTGTCTGACATATTCATCTCTAACAAGCTGTTTGGACAACATTACATTAAACATTCAAAGTTTAGAAAAGAAAAGGAAAAAGTTTCAACCAAAGTGAAATGACATTTGGTGTAGCTGGCCATTAGTTATCAGTCATTGTGTGTGGAGTGTACAGACCTTAGTGCCCTGTCAGTCTCAATCATACTACTCAGAGGAGAGGAGGGGCCAATTTATTTGAAAATAAGCGTTTTTGTATCATATGGGTGAAACAGCCCGTGTGGTACAAAAAGTAATTTAAAAAAAAAAAAAAAAAAAAAAAATTGGGAACCTGGGTACTGATATCCTTTCAGCTGAACAGAAAAAAGACTGACACTTATAGAAACAAAACTTTCCTCATTGTAAAGCAAGTAACAACACTGGCCACATTCTTAAATGGACAGGTGCTTTTTGCAAAGTCCAGTTTGCATTCTAATGATCATTTAACAACAGTTTAAAACTCAATAAAAGGAGGATCACAATGAGTACCACTTTAGATCTTCCAATGACCCATTTTGATCTGCAGCTAAAACAAACCAACCCACCTTGACAGCCAGCTTGCCAGCAACATAGAAGAGCACAGCGATCCTCTCCCAGGTGATCCCATGTTCAAACACTTTGTCTGCCACATCCTTAAATCTGTCCCACTTTGAGCCAGAAGAGCCTTGTGCCACCCCATCTATTGCACTGCATCAGAGACATAAAGGAAGACGGGACATTAAGTTTAAAAAACTTTAGTGGAAAAAATTGTAAGGTGCAAAATAAGTTTTCAGTATTCTACCATGGGCTCTGGGATAACGTGGTTGAGAGACTCACTCTTGGAACTCCTTGTCGTCCCGCACCCTGTCGCCAATGATGCGGATCATTTTGCCCAGCTGTGTCACCATCTTCTGCTCCTGCTCAGTCTTTACTTCCACAGCCAGTCGAGTGAGGGGCGGCACATCCTCTGAGGTTACGTCCTTCAGCTCCTCCTCTATGACTCTGGAAGAGAACGCTAAGTTAAAACACAAGCTTTTTCCAAAACTGAGCCATACTTATTAAGAGATATCCCGAGTCGATCCTAAGTATCAGTATCAGGACTTCACTGCTTATGTGAGCGAACATTGATGTTTGAAAGTGACAAATTATTTAGTTGCAGTGGTGATTGACTCTGTTCTGACACTCGGGTTGACAGAATGCAGGAACTGGCTAAACCTTGCTATTTATCATTGGCACAGCTAATTGTACAAAACATTCAGGTAGACCCTTCTCATTTTTACATGGCGCTGACGTTTTGATTTGGTTAAAATGGCAAACTGGTCAGGCAGCAGATCATATCAGCTATCACTAATTAACATTAACTCAGTGAGTAACTTAATAGCAGGCAAAAATGAAACTTTTGTATTGTCTGGATAAAGTGTTCTCTGCAGTCTGATGTCTGTAATATGCAAAAGATATTTTGAGAGGCAAGTCGCTTCACTCTTTAACACCACTGTACAACCAACAAGTGGACTGAGTGTATTTCTAGTTTCAACAACTCAACAGAGTGAGACGTCTTCTCCCCAGCAAATCACTTCAAATCAATTTCAGGAGTTGGAACCTCCCAATTAAACTTTCATTTACATCATATCAATAATTTAAGATTATCGAGTTATTGTTTTGAATCAGGACTTAATTAGTAATTAGATCAAGTATCTCATGAAAATAAGGTGGGTTAGATTAAGTAGCTACAGATGTTATTTCAGTGTGTTAGATATTAATCAACATTTAAGAAAATGGATCGACTCAGTATTGTTAGACACTGTGATGAGACACTCCATTTGAAGTCATACTCAAAGCTGTAGTAGGCAACTTTTTTGAATTGAGTGATAAATCTAAATTTAAAAAATCAAATTCATTCAGGACAAACAGAAAAAAAAATCCGCTCAGTTTCTTGTTAGAAAATGAAAAGTCCCTCTTAATTTTGGTACCTTACAAAACCTTCTCATTATTACACAAAATCAAAATATCGCGTTAAACAAGAAACATATGTCATTATAACATCATAAATTGGTTTATTGTTATGACGAGAAAAAAAATCAAGTTAATGCATAGAGACGTTTTTATGTATTATGGCTATAAACTGCTTTCCTATTGTTCTGTGAGTAACTATCATATGGATTAGGTGTCAGATTAGATCAGTGATTGGTGCCCTTGAATTAGCATTTCACATCAACACCTAATCCCAGCATCCCACCCTTTATCAGCAGTGAAGACCTGACTACCCCTCTGACCACATACTTTTCCTCTCTGAAGCTGTATGTTATTAAGGTTTCAATGTGAGTCGTAAACTAAAGTATCTGATAGGGGTGTGTCATATCATATTGTTCATGATAATACTGGTATTAATCTTGATGTGATAAAAATTTATGGTACTGTGACATGTTGACCTATACGTCGATCAGCCACAACATTAAAACCAGTTACCAAAATTCATGTTATGGCTGATCGGCGTGTATCGTGATATTATTTTAACCATGTTTCCCACCCGTAGCTCCAGTGCCAAATACCACATATCCACCACCCAACACCCCC
This sequence comes from Xiphias gladius, assembly GCF_016859285.1. NCBI lineage: Eukaryota > Metazoa > Chordata > Actinopteri > Istiophoriformes > Xiphiidae > Xiphias > Xiphias gladius. The sequence goes on from NC_053402.1 coordinate 3,359,789, forward strand.
GTATAGTTTTAGATTTAGTTTTTCATCTGGACAACAACATATTATGATCAGGGTAACTGTCTGTCTATATGTGTTAGCCCTGCAACAGACGGCACCAGATAAGAGTATACAGTGCATTCAGAAAGTATTAAGAACCCTTCACTTTTTTTTTCACATTTTCTTATGTAACAACTTTATGCTAAAACTGTTTAATTCAAATTTTCCCTCATCAATACCAAGTCAATACCCCATAATGACAAGGCCAAAAAAGAATTTTCAAATTTTTTTCAAATTTATTAAAATGGAAAATCTGAAATATCGTATTGACAAGAAGTATTCAGACCCTTTACTCATCGTTGTTGAAGCACCTTTGTCAGGGATTACAGCCTCAAATCCTCTTGAGTATGACACAACAAGCTTTACACAACTGGATTTGAGGATATTCTGCCATTCTTCTCTGCAGATCCTCTCAAGCTGTATAAGGTTGGAAGGTCATCATCAGTGGACAGCCATTTTCAGGTCTCTCCAGAGATGTTTGATTTGGTTCAACTCAGAACTCTGGCTGGGCCACTCCTGGGCATTCACAGAGTTGTCACTAAGCCACTCCTGCGTTGTCTTAACTGGGTGCTTAGGGTCATTGTCCTGTTGGAAGGTGAACCTTAGGCCCTCTGAGCTCCTGAGCGCTCTGGACTTGGTTTTCATTAAGGATAATTCTCTATTTTGCTCCATTCAGCTTTCCCTCAACCCTGATCAGTCTAACTGTCCATGCAGCTGAAAAACAGCAGCAACAGCAAGATGCTGCCACCACCATGCTTTACTGTTGTGATTGTATTGGGCAGGTGATGACTGCTGCCTGATTTCCTCCAGACATGACAATTAGAACTGAGGTCAAACAGTTCAATCTTAGTTTCATCAGACCAGAGAATCTTGTTTTCATGTGTCTTTCACTGAAGAGAGGCTTCTATCTGGCTACTCTACCATAAAGCCAAGATTTCTGGAGTGCTGCAGTGATTGTTGTCACTCTGGAAGTTTCTCTCATCTCCACAAAGGATCTCTGGAGCTCAGCCAGAGTGATCATAGGGTTCTTGGATACCTCTCTTACCAAGGGCCTTCTCTCTTTATTGCTAAGTTTGGCCGGGCAGCCAGCTCTAGGAAGAGTCCTGGTTGTTCCAAACTTCTTCCATTGAAGATTTATGGAGGCCATTGTGCTCTTGGGAAACTTCAATGCAGCAGAATTTTTTTTGTAGCCTTCCCCAGACCTTTGCCTCAACACCATCCTGTCTCTGAGCTCTGCAGGCTGTTCCTTCAACCTAATGGCTTGGTTTTTGCTTTGATATGCATTGTCAGCTGTGAGACCTTATATAGACAGGTGGGTGCCTCTCCAAATCCTGTCAAATCAATTGAATTTACCAAAGGTGTACTCCAATCCAGGTGTAGAAACATTTCAAAGATGATAAAGAGAAATGGGAGGCACCTGAGCTAAATTTCAAATGTCATGGCAAAGGGTCTGATTAGCTCTGAAAAGAATGTCATACAGTTCAGTGAAGTATTCCATTTCTTGTCTTTCCTATATGAGTCATGACACGGCATAGGTACAACCTAGTTAATGACTGGTATGATTTACTGTAAGAGGGTAGGAGCTGTTACTGTGAAATGAAACTGAAAAACTTGCCATAAATAAGAAATTCAAGGGATGCATAGTTGGATTAGAAAATTTAAAATGTAATATTAGTTAACCTCAGGTATACAAGAGTCATGGTTTAGGTCTGGGCTGCAAGTACCAATTATTTTCATTATTGCTGAACCTGCCAATTATTTTCCCACTTAATCATTAGGTCTATAAAATGTTGGAACATAGTAAAAAAAAAAAAAAAAAAAGTCCATTAAAACTGCATGTTTCGTCCAACAAACCAAAATGTATTAAGTGAGACCAAGAAAAGCATCAAATCTTCACACTTGAGAACCTGGAAACAGTGATTCACCCAAAAAAGGATTTTAATGATTTATCTATTATCAAAATTGTTACTGATTAATTCTGTGTAGCTCATCATGACTAATTATTTCAGCTCCAGTGTAGATATATGGAATACGGTATATGAAGCCATCCAGAGGCCTGTACTATGTAGCAGGATTTCTTGTTAGCAAGGCAACTTAAGGTTTAACCCTGGGTTTTCAAGGTTACAACTGTGTCCACTCTGTTTTTAAAATTGAGCTTCTAACAAACAAAGGGAGAGTTTATCCCACTAAATATCTACATACTAACTATTACAGCTTAATTTCAATTGCACAACGATTCTTTCATTCTCGATAGAATTCCTGACATGGTTGATGATTTTACACTCTTATTCTATCACCGCAGCTCAGAATAACATGAGGAGACTCTGTGACGATAATTGGAAATAAAAACTTAACACTCCAATGTCTTTTATTAGAAAAATTGTCCACACACTGTTAACTATTTCCCAAGATTATAAATGAACATGCCAGTCAGAATTTCTTAATCAAATATTAACTACTTTTCTTCCCCTACCTCTTCTCTCTCTCCTCTCTGCTTTGGCAGCCGAAACAGTCTGACATTACTCTAACTTTTTTTTTTTTACCTGCATCACATATTCTTAATAGTTTGTTGATCATCAGGCAAAAGAGCAAACATACTCAGTCAGTAAGACACTTAATAACTATTCCTTACTTACATAATACAGATTATCCAGGAAGGCCAATGTACGGCTCAGTGCAGCCAGATAACGAAAAGATATCCTGTGTGTAGAGCTTGCTCCATAGAACAGGCCTCTAATGTCACCACCAGAAGTTTTGTCTTCTTCTTTTTTTTTTAGATATCAAAATATTAAAGAAATACTTTTTATGTAATATAACAACATTTGCTAAATAAAAGCATGAAGCTGACCTGGACTGTTATATTAAGTAGAGCTGAAAAGGCTAGTTGACTACTTGTTTAGTCAATCAACAAGTTTTATAATTAATTTATTAATTGTATTAATCAAGTAACAATGAAATGCATTCACCGGTCATGATAATTTACTGCTTTTCTTTTCTTTTCTTTTGTTTGTTTGTTTGTTTGATTTTTAAATCATTGTAAGATGATTATGTTTGGGTTTTGGACAGTTCATTGAACAAAACAAGCAATGTGAGAACATCACTATGACCTCTGGAAACTTGTGATGATGATTTCTGTATATTTTTAGACTAAATGATTAATAGATTAACTTGAAAATTATTCAAGAAATTAATTGATGATGGAAATATACCTTAGCTGTAGCCCTTAAAATTAGGTACATTAAAAACTTTAATTTTGAAACAATAATTATAGTATGTTTTTGGCTGGGAAGCTTCCTTGTTTGCTTTTTCGTTAATTTATACAACGTGAGCGTGTAAAACAATTTTAAAAATTATTAGCACATAAAATGAAACTTACTCTTTGATCAGGGCTGTCCCTATCCGCTCATCTGTGGATGAATAAAACCATATTAGTGTACACTACACATGTTACATTATTGACAGCGTTATAACCACGGGCTCTCTACACTGCTACAATGTTGTCACAGTGGTATCCAGTTAATACAGTCGCGGGCGGTATAAAATGCAGCAATGTTATGTTATCTCGTGTAACTTTAATTCGACTTAAACTATGAGTTGAAAAGGGAGTCTTTCTCGTGTAACTTTAATTCGACTTAAACTATGAGTTGAAAAGGGAGTCTTTTCACACTTACCGGACATGCTGTTTCCTTCACATGCCATGGTTTAAAGAAAAAAAAAAATTAACTACTTCAAAAAAAAAAAAAATAACAGAGAAACTTCGTCATAGACTCTGCTTCCTTTCAGTGTCACATAAAACCTCTTTTCAAAACTTCAATCGGCAATGAAAAACAATACCGAATGAAATACTACATGTAGTACAGTCAGCTGCAGTGTTTCTTTGCAATGAACAGTCCTGTACAAACCGATAAAACCTGCAAACTCAGAGAGACAAACATGTAGAGCGGTGTTGTGTCAAGTTCTGCTTGAGGAAAAAGATGTGAGCGTTAATGGGCGGCGAAGATGGACTGTACTTAAGTTAAATACATCCGTGTAGAAACAATTTATACGTTTCGCTTCTGTCAGTCTCGTGTCGTAGGCTACTTGCTGTCGAAGCAGCTGGCTGAATAAATATCATCCACCTACATTTTGTCTACTCCCCTCTCTGACCATAATGAAATAAATATCAAAATTGCTCACACCAACAAAAATATTTGTTGCCCCCTTTTGGACACATAACAGTTCCTCAAAAACCTACAGATCAGCAATCTGATTAGGAGGAAGCAGAACTACTAACGTTGCAGAGCCAGTTATGAGTCATTTCTCAATTCTTTAATTTCATTTATTCCATTTTGCTCACATTACTTATTTATTATGATTGTTTTTATTTATTTTATGTTATATAATATATACAGTATAATATGTATATAAAATATATTAAGTTATATATAAAAATCTCGAACTCTCTAAATCAAATTTTGAAACAATTGTAATATTTTATCTCAGACATCTATGTCCCATTTGATATTTTGCTTTATTCTGTGTTTACGTACTACATTCGTCTCACTTTTAATTTTAATACTTGATGTCAGTTATGAAAATATAAATTCATGAATTAAATACTTATTAAATTGATTATAAATACACGTGGAACAAAAAAGCCATATACATTTGCAACAACAAATTATATTATAAACTCCATATATATAAATGTTAGTTTTAAATGTCGATCCAACCTTTTCAGCTTTTGAAAATTATTGATTTTTTTCCAAACTTAAAATAAACTATCCAAATGTAATTCTGTAAAATAGTGTAAAAGTGCCTAACAATTGTATAAACGTATGCCTCTTACTTTTTGTTTCGATTCATAATTTTGTAATTTCTTATGGTTTCATTTTATTATTTATTCAAAGTGATTGCCTGATTTATTTGTGTCTGCTTTTCCTTTACTGTGTATTGGATTATTAGAGGTAAAAGGCTGATTAAATGTTGCAAATAAATAATGTGGTCACATTAGCTACAGTTAGTGTTTGACAGTCAACCCCTAAGGATGACAAATGCAAACGGACCGGTTGCGTTTGCCCGTCGCTTACTGATGACGTCACTGATCTGCGTTCCATTCCTGCGGTCTGGCTGGTCTGGCTTTGCTGGACACCTGAGCAATTATTGACATTTATTTCACGCCATGTCATCTCTTCTAAA